>NC_061869.1:21334021-21447801 GCF_907164915.1 Impatiens glandulifera
TATATTGTTCTCGCTTGTCATCGTTTCCAATGTTTTGATCTAGCCTAACCTCAATCTAATACCAGTTGTTAGGATTTGGATCCCCAAATCAGACATGTTTAAACGATCTGTAAAAACGCAAGAAATAAGAACACAAGATGACACAAATTTATAGTGGTTCACTCAGATGAGCTAAGTTCACTTCAACTGTTGTCCGATTTTACTATGAAAAGAAGAACTATAGATTTTTTTCCTTAAACATGATCTATATAATTTTATCTTACATATGTAAAATCTTAATAATAACATATTTATAGGGTAATCATTTAAATAATAAAACCTAAATAACTCCAAGTCAGGCCTAAACCTAAATACAAACCCAATAAACTCTAATTAACTATTGTAGAATTTATTATTAGTGTAAGGATTATAACACAACACACACTCATTTTTATTTAAAGAGAAATGATTAAGACAACGAGATTGTAACGAAAGTAGGGCCACGAATCTGATGTGTCCTACCACGTTGTCCCTTTATTTATTTTTATTCTTAAATTTTTTTTTCCGTCAGCCTTTTCGTATTCTTCCTCTCTTCGCTTCTTATGCCATTTTCAGAAACAATTCTTCCCTTTCTCTCTTCGTCTCTTCTTTATCTTTCAAAGAAACACTAGTTCAGCGCCGTTTTATTAGTCTGTTCTTCTTCTTCGAAACCCTAGTCGCTGCATTTATCATCGTTCTAAAATGTTAAGTTTCAACACTATTTCTTTTGTCATTCAAAACATTATTTTTGTATAGCAAAAACAAAAAAATTCCATTCTTTTACTTTTTAAATGGATATCGTTCCTAGAACTGCATACAACTCTTTCGAAAACTTTCCAAGGTAAGTTATTTTGCTTCTTTTATCGAAAATCAATATTTGTATTTCTACCTTTTTTTTAGATGTAAGTTATATCTATTTAAACCAAGATATAGAATAATATTTGTATTTCTAGCTTTTTTTTAGTTTTGAAATTTATGTTGAATTCGTGACATTTCTTATGTCGTCGAAAATATTTTTAAAATGCCTTGAACTAAGCCATATCCAGTGTTGAATAATATTCTATCATGCGTTGAATATGACTATATCCAACGCTAAGTAAGGCTATATCCAACGTTGATTTCTAATATTTTGGTATTGAAATTTATGATGAATCTGTTACATTACTTTTGTTGTTGAAAATGTTCTGAAAATGCGTTGAATTATGGCACATTCAGCGCTGGATAATCTAACACTGGATAAGGTCATAACTAACGCTGAATAAGACCATATCCAGCGTTGAACTAAACCATATTAAGCGCTAGATAAGGGCATATCCATTGTTGGATAAGACCCTATCAAGCACTAAACTAATCCATATCTATTGCTAGCCATGTCCAACAAACTATTTTATCTATTTTTTATATTTTTTAGCGTGGTTCATTTATTTGTTTTTTTTGTAGAGTATATAAAAGCAGTCGTGGTCCCTCGGCAATACTAACACTATTGGCCACAACTGTTATTGAATTCGAAGTGTGTACAACTCCCCGTATAATATGAAAGTTTAGTAAAAATCTCTTTATGACGAGGACCTCGCCAATGGGCTTTACAATCTTGTTCGACAACTATTAGATGAACAAAAAGAGGTTGTAAATGCCATTTTCTTTGATGGACTTCAGTCCCTTGGCATCTTAAAATGCCTCAAGGAATTCTCTCGATACATCGTTAGGTAATTCGACTGCAGGAGTAGGGCGCTCATCCTTTAGAATGTCGAAAAAATTCAAATAGATGAAGAGAATGTTCAATGCGAATTGAACATCTTTAGAGGGGAGATTAAACTTACTGAGTCAATTGTAAATGACTCAATGGACCCCGAATATCAACAAAAGTTGATAAAATGGAGGAGAAGATGGGAATATTCCATAATAGTGGCTCTCTCAAAACAAATGAAATGCCACAAAAGATCCTAGAGAACTGGGAAAATAGAAATAATTTTGTATTATACGTTATCAACAGCTTTCTATAGACCTCACAATGTCAAAAATCTAAGTATATAGTTAATCTAAACTGACATTTCAAAATATCATACTTTTTTATACACTTCTGATCCAATTTTTGTACTTCGAGTTTAAAATCCTGAAATCTTTAATGAATGTTGATAATATCCCAAAGTTGAACAAGTGTTAGTTCACACTTAAAAGACTGGTTGATTCCTACGACAAGTGGAAAATAAATGAAAAGACTCATTTCCATGCACCCAAAATATATTTGGTAATTTATCTTTGTCAAATTTATATACTTTATTTTGGTGGTTTATTCAAATATAAATATTCTAACATATTAAATATATATGTTTTCAGTTGTGTTACTTGGATAGGGTGGTTGATTGCACTGTACAACAACCTTATAACTAGTGATTTTCAATATTTGTAATGTTAAAATGACAATAGTGTAAAAGAGATGATCACCAATAAAGTGAGAGGAGAATGATTCATATTTTGAAGAGCTATTGGACGCCAAAGAGAATAATTGAAACACTTAAGATAAAATACAGCGTGGCAATCCTAAATATTTATAAATTTGACACAATTTTATAAATGAACATTTGACACAAAAAAATGAAAATTTGACACAATTATATAGATGACCATTTAACACAAATTTATAGAAATTTGACATAAATATATGTTATTATTTATAAAACTAAAATTTTAAGTTTAATAATTTTATTTGAATTTATTATTTATAATGAAAAATTTAGTGAAGTTTAATAAAAAAAATAAAATTAGTTATGATTTTTAGCGTTGGATATGGCCTTGGCAATATCAAGTAGTATATATGGCTCATTGCAACGTTGAATATGCTCTTATAACGCGCTAGATATGGACATATAACGCGCTGGATATAACCTTATTCATCGATAGATATGACTCACTTCATTTAGTTAATACGTTTATTCTCCGACTTTTCCCATTTGTATAATATTCATCTTAAAGAAAAAATTAAATATATGAATTATGTTATGATCAGTGTCGACAATAGAGACGAGATTCTGACTATTGTAAACAACTAATGACTTTAATTCGGTTTTAACGATGTTAGAAGTTAAAACATATTTCTATTCTACGCAAATCTTCACAAACTATTGAACAAGTTTAAGTACGGAAATGTTTGTTGGATTTGAAGCTTCAGATTAACGAATATAAATGGCAGAAAGTAAAGAACATAGAGAGTATATGGAGCATTTGGGTGTTCCTATGGGCGAGGGTGAGGCTATTAACCCTAGTCGCATTTTCACTAACTTCTCCATGAAGAGCACCCTTATAAGATTGAAGCTCTCAAAGGAAATGAACTCTGGCTCATCTAGCCAACAGACGGGTGGCTAGTTGGTCACTTGATCTAAGCGCCAAGCAACATCCATCCATTCTACGGGGGCTAAAAGAGCCAAATCAGTTATGGAGTCTGCGACTAGCACAATAGCCAAAAGAGTACATCGAAAAAGGATTCTGAAGCAGTTGACTCTATTTCCGGAAGGGTAAGACAAGGAATTCATCCCCTTGCCGCTATTCCAATCTCCTCCCTTTCGCCCTCCCCTAGCCCAATGAAGAAGCATATTAGATCTTCTGGTCCTGTTGTTGATTAGACAAAGGTCTCTAAGGCGTCTAAGGAATCCATGAAGTTTACCAAGGTAACTTCTTCTATTTCTCCGGCTGTAGTTCCTCGTATTGATATTCCTGTGTTGGAACAATCTGAAGGACCGACTATTGAGCTAGTTGGTCCAAATATTGAATGCTTTGACAGGAATTTATTGCATGTCCTTCCTGAAAGATCAGTAGCTTTTGAGGCTACTGGTAATGCCAATATTTTTAATGAAACAGAGCAGGTAATTGCTCTAACTCCTATTGATGTTATATCCTCTAAACAAGCTCTCATTCAGCCGAATGTTGAGCCGGTTGTTAATGAAATTTTTGAAGAAAAACCCGTTGTTAAGGGAACGGGAAGAGTGTCTTTACTTCAAGAAGGAGCCATTCTGAAGGCTATGTCCCCTTTTGAAATTATGAGAGCACTCAATGGGGCTCCTGGCATAAACATCATAGAACCTTTGCCCACTTCCAAAGCAGCCATAGTTCCTAGAAAGGGAAAAGGCATTGCTAAAGAAATTCTAGAAAAGGTTTAAGAGTCCAGTTGCATTGTTAATCTTATCGTGGAGCAAGTTGAAGTGAAAGAGGCTGAGAAGATTGAAATCTTCGATACCTGGCTGAATCAAAGGTTAGTCACTCAATTTGATAAAATTATCTCGGAAGGCGAAATTGAGAAAGAATGGAAGAAACTGATTAAGATGGAGAAGAAAGTCCTAAAATGGGTAAAGACAGATGAGGTCTCTGAAGTCCTCAAAAGAAAGGATCTCGTGGTGGCTAATATCACGGGTCGTGCTCTCTTTCCCATGATTGAGGCAAGAAAGGCCAATTTCAACCCGCTTGACAGGAATGCTCTTGCAGAGCAGAATGCATTGAAGTGACTCGACTTGATTATGAACATCTATTGCTCAATAGTCCTTCAACACGTTCACTATACCGAGTCTTCAGGGTTGAAATTGTTTGATGATATGTCTTCTAGTCAAGACGAGTCGATACAGATCTTTGAAGGTGATCAGACTATTTCCGAAGAAGAGGAGTAGGCTACTGCCCATCTTATTGAGCTGGCCAATGTATCATTTGAATAAAACTGATTAATGGCCTAGAATATTGTTGAACAGACTCCAGTCTTGGTTCAATCTGAAATTAACTTAGAAGAAGAGGTTGTTGTTGTTTAAACTATTCAGGCGCCCAGTCCACAGAAGGAAACATCTAAAGTGGCTCCTCCTATTCTTGAAGCAGAAAAATCTCCGTTGGTCGAGGAAGAATCATCTAAGTTATCTGATCAATCACCAGGGTCACAGGCTGAGGGGGAACCCTTGAAGCAAGCAGATTCTGAAAGAATTCCCTTAGAAGAAGCACAATCGGAAAAAAAAATCTCAATCATCCCCCATCAAGACACCGACTTACATTGTGGACAACGTTGTTGATCTACTTCTTAACTCTGAAGATATTTCAGAACGTATTTATTAGGTATGTGCCAACATTCTAAATGAACAGGATCAGTTTCAGGATGCATCAAAGGCTCCTTCTTCCCCTCCCAAAGATTAAGAACCAGAGCGTTCTTTACAAGTAAATGTGCATGCGAGTCCCATTCGCACTGCTCCATCTTGTTCCCAAACCATATCTTCGGCTTCTTGATCTTCTAAATAAGCTTCTCCTGGAGGAGAAAACTTTTGTAGTTCCATCTTGGATGCGATGAATTCTATGCAGCAAAATATACTGGACATATCGTCCAGATTGGCTCATCTTGAGAAGGGGTCTACTTCAAGTAAAGAAGACGTGTCTTCCATTCTTGCTACCCAAAGAGAAATGGAGAAAATATTGAAGTGAAATACATATAAAATAAACATCTTGAATACTCAGCACAAGAAGTTTGAAAAGAATTTATTTAATCGACAATCGGAGCATCATGCTGAAATCAAGACTTTCACCATGGAGCTTCACTAAGATATTATATTATCAATGAAACTTATTCGGGCACAAATGATGGAGATGTCAAACGCATTGAATAGAGCAGAGGCTGAGCGACTGGAGCAGGCTGACACAGTTGGAAGAAAATTTCAAACTAGAGATGAAGCTGATGTTGAGAAGGAAATAACTCTTGTTGCTACTGAACCTGGTAATGTTAAAAAAATGGGGAAGAAAGCACAAGAGGGGGGGGGGGTCAACGTGTGCTACAGGAACTAGAGGAACTCGATCGAAATCAAAGCGAAAAATTGTTGTTGTTGCTGGAGATAACGAAGACGGTTGTAGACCAGTAAAAAGAGGTTTAGGATGTGGAGGCGACAGAGGTTGTGGCAAGGGAGTAGGCATGGCAAAGTGGAACCGACGGTTTAGGTACTCGAAGGAACCGAACCGATCGGTTCGGGTAATTTCTTTGATTTTCGGTTCCGGGGCGAAATCGGTGCAGAACCGATCGGTTCGGGTACACAATGAATAAACCGAATCCAAAACCGAACCGGAAACAACTTAATTAGAAATCTGCTATTCTACTTCTCTCTCTTCGTCTGCTTCACATTTGGTTCCCTCCGTCCGCCGCCCAAAGAAGACGTCCGATGGACCAAATCAATTCCCTCCGCCCAAAGAAAGTAGACACTACTTCACATCTGGTTAGGCTTCATCCGCCGTCCAAAGAAGTCGTTCCCTCCGTCAGCCATTTTAATGAGCACTAGTCTTTCACCCATGTCTTGATTGCTGACCAAATCTCAAGACAATTGACAACATAAGGATAATCCTCTATTAGAAGGTGTTACTAGTAAAATGAGCAATAGTCTTTCACCCATGTCTTGAATCCTGGTGAGTTACTAAGTTCAACCAAATCTTTCTTTTTGTCTATTGATTTGATCTTAAAGGCTGTTGTTAAATATGATGTTTCTTCTTCTAATGTTTATGTTCAGATTTAAAAGTAAAATGAAATATGCTGCTTGAGATGATATCTTGCAAGTTTTAATCAAACCCACCTTTCGTGAATCCATTCATTTATATTTATGGGTAAGACTGTATATTATGTTTAATCAACCATTTCTAATGCATCTTTTATCCACAAACAGTGATTCCTTTATGTAGTATCTAAGAGACGAATTTTTTCTTTCTGCAAATCAAGACTCTTTTTTATGTTTGTATATTAACTATTGAGTAAATTTTCTGGGCACTAATTGGAGGGATACATTGTTTAGTGAAACTGATGAGGTGAGACTAAGATGCTGGAAGTTAAAAAGATGGATACTTTCTCATTAATCTAAAGTTTGCTCTTAAGAAAATTTGAAAATATTAGTTTCCTTACATTTTAGAATAAAATGCACTTGTTTCTTGTTGTTTATACACTGATACATATGGAGATTGAGAAACATAAAATAGAAATGTTGAAAGAGGACTTTCCGAACCTTAAAAAAGAATTAAAGAAATAAATGAAGGTTGAAAGGAATTGGTAAATAAAGATTATGTTAGGTGTGTGTATTCTTCTCATTAGCAGGTCCATGAACTTAAAAATGTTTTCCTTCTCATATTTTAACATAGTTGATCATATATACTACAAAAGAAGAGTCCACCATTCAGAGATACAAAAAGTCAGGGATGAGATATTTCCAATATGAATATGCAATAAGAAAATCATGGATAAAAGGCAATATGCATGTAAACTGGATAGACAAATCAAGTAGAAGGGAAATGGACAACAATAATTCTGTACATACTGCTTAGGTACTAGAAGATACTTTATCGGCTGGAAGTGGTGAAAGTTGATCATCTAAAGTGTGGTAGAATCATCATCTTGAGATGGCTACTTATTTACTTTCCCAAAATGGTTGAATTATTATATCTCAATTTTTTGTGTATTCAAATTTGGTTAGAGACATATTTCCTTCTTAGAATATGAGGTTACATTAATAGTATAGACTTTGTAATATCTTCAATTAAACATGGTATCTGAACATGTTTCAAGTACAGATTTATTTTGGTGTAGACAAATAGTGTGGGATTCTAGTAATCTGATTTGAAGGTTGAACATAAGCTGTTAATTTAAATTATTATACTATAAATGGCTAACCAATGTGTTGTTAATCTCTGAACTGGAGTTAGAAATTTTTTTGTTGTTAAAAAGTGTATAGCATATTTTTATTTCCATGGGAGGCTTAGGTACTACTACTTAGGTACTAAAAGTCAGGGATGAGATAGTGCCCACTTGCTTGAGGGTTTCCCTATTGAAGACACTTTATGAGATTTCTAATAAGCTTATTCTTGCTGACTTTAATCTATTCTTGGGGATGAAGATGCATGTTATTTTAGAATTCTAAGTTTGAATCTCACTATTATGCTGCTGTAAAGAAATCATTAGATAGGGTTGTTAGTTTAAATGATTATACATGTTTAAATAACTTGTCGATGTCATAAAGAAATCCAAATATGATTATACATATTTAAATAGGTTTGTTAGTTTAAATTAGTATTATTGTTTTAAATAATTAGAGTGTATATCAAGATTGTCCACTTGACGTATTTGCTATTTAATTTGTTTTAGTCAAATGAGTCAAACTGAAGAAACCGTCAGGGAAGCCACTACGAAATAGTTTCTAGATTGTTTTGATAACACAACAGAATCCGTTAGGGAACACTTGAATCGTGTTGAAAATGAAAGAGAAGAGTTTAGTGAAAATACTACTCCAAAAAAAATATAGAAGTAAGATTTGGGAGCATTTCACTAAGGAGAGTATTGAAGGGATTCCCAAAGCCAAATGTAATTATTGTGGTAATATTTGAGTGGTTCTTCGATTAATGGAACTTCACATCTGTTTAAACATCATGGAAGATGCAAGAAAGTGCAAAAAGTAGATTTGTTGAAGGAAAACTAACGGTCATATGCACAAAAGTCATTTATAATCTAACGGTGAATATGTTCATATGCGTTGTTGTGCACATATTTTAAATTTGATTGTGAAAAATGGGTTAGATGTGATTAAGTCGTCAATTGAGAAAGTACGTGATAATGTTGTGTATTGGTTGGCTTCGCCTAGAAGGATTGAGGAATTTGAAGATAATGCAAGGACACTTGGAATTCACATGAGTAATAAATTGTCTCTTGATTGTCCAACTCGATGGAATTCAACTTTTTTCATGCTAAGAACTGCTCTACAATATAAGTTGGTTTTTTGTCGATGCTCTCTTCGGGATAGACAAAACAAACACGAGCCAAACGATAATGATTGAGATCTTTCCCAAGAAGTATGTGAGAGACTTGAACTATTTTTCAATGCAACTGAGCTGTTTTCTTCAACAAAATATCCTACGTCCAATATATGTTTTTCTAAAATATGTGAGATTAAACTGACTTTCGCTACTTGGATAGAGTCTCCCATTGAAAAGATTCAAGATATGACAATTTTAATGATGTCAAAGTTTGATAAATATTGGTTCGATACACATATTTTGATGGTTGTTGCTTGTATTCTGGATCCGAGGAGTAAATTGAAGTTGGTTCAATATTATTTTACACGTTTTTCCCAAGTGAATGGAAAACAAAATTAGATGAAGTGCGTCAAAAGTTTTATCATTTGTTGAAGGAATACACAAATGATATTTCCAATGCCCCACTGACCACGAGTGACAGAAATATTCTCCGGTCAATGAGTACTATCTATCCTGCAGACTTCACTACCTTTTGTGAGAGCGATGAATATATGAGCACACAAATGAAATTTGAACTAGATATGTATTTGGAGGAAAAATTGCTCCCAACAACCATGAATATTGATGTTCTCGCATATTGGAATGGTAACTTTAAATATCTCACGTCACGAGCAATTTCAAGAGATTTGTTGGCGATTCCAATGTCAACAGTTGCTTCAAAGTCTGCGTTTATCCTAGTGGCAACAAGAGGTGGATATCCCCCAAGCCTCCATGAGGTCCTGGGTTCGAGCCCGTCAGGCGGCAAGTTCTGCACCTGGTTAATTGGTTAAGTATGTTTGCGGGCTATGTACTTAATCCGCGGGGATTAGTCGCACTTCATAGGAGCAGCGGAACCCAGCGTTCTAAAAAAAAAATCTGCGTTTAGTACAAGTGGTAGAATTGTTGGTCCTCATCAGAGTAGGCTTAATGTGGAGATGGTGGAGGCTCTTATGTGTGCAAAAAGTTGCTTATCAGGTATTGTTAATAATATTTTGAAAAACAATAAAGTTCTTATTCACTTTCCTTATTATTATTCAATTCATTTTATTAATAATGTGTAGGTGAACCTCCAAATGAAACATCGTTCATGAACGCTGATATAGATTTGGACCTAGATTGCGATAAAGATTTTGATATAATTTTATCATTTGCGATCATAATTTGTAAATATTTTTAGCTTATTATTTTTGAATTTTTATAGATGTAGATGATGTTGAGGAGAGGATTGAAGAATGAAGATTTCAAAATTTAATATAATTTTGAGAAAATGTATTTTGAATTTGATATAGTTTGGAGTTATATTATTTTGTTTGGGTAGATCTAGTATTTTGAATTTGATATATTTTGGAGATCTATTATTTTGTTTGGGTTAGATTTAGTTTTTTGAATTTAATATATTTTGGAGATCTATTATTTTGTTTGGGTTAGACCTATTGAGAGCATGGTTGTAATTTATTTAAAGTAACTTTTGGTGATAAATTAAATCTGAATTAATTTAATATTCTCATCATCCCACTCTTGAGTTTAAAATAAGGACACTTATAAATTGAGTATCTCACCCACCCATGTTCCCTAATTAAAGAAACAAACAACTGTCCTCAAATTATTGATGAATTGACTTTTGTTTTCTCCTTACTCTTTTTTACCATTTTTCATATCAAAATATCTAAATTAATTTATTAAACCATATAGATTAATTAGTTGGAAATAAAATATATATTTTATATTATTGTACTCCCAATATATTGAGATTATGAGTTTTTCCTAGTTGTAAATGGTAATTGGTTAGAACAAATAGATGGATCATGTATTAGCTTTATTTAAATTTGTGTATAGGATTACTTAAAATTAATTTTTATTTATCTTATTTTAAAAGGGTAAAAAGAATAGTTTGAAAAGTGAAAATAAATATTAAATTATTAGTTAAACATAAAATATATATTTTACTTAAAATATAATAATTGTACTCTCAATATATTGAGATTATGAGTTTTTCCTAGTTTTAAATTGTAATTGGATAAAATAAATGGATGTAACATGTATTAGCTTTATCGAAATTTGTGTATAGGATTAGTAATTAATTTTTATTTATCTTATTTTAAAAGGGTAAAAAGAATGGTTTGAAAAGTGAAAATAACTTTTAAATTATCGATTGGATAAAAAAAATAAGATAGATAAAAAAAAATTCTTAACTTCAAATATAAAATTCGGGTCCGGGTCGGGTCGGAACTGTTAAGTTCAGGTCAGTAATGGACCTGATTTTTCGGGACAGATTCGGGTCCGGTTCGGTTCGTGTCCCCCAAGACCCGGAATTTTTCCATGCCAACAATGGAGGCCGAGCGATCACTCGTTTCCATAACATCCTAAATGTTGAATCAATACTTGAAGGCGATGCAGATCCAGTGTTGAAAAGGGAAGGACCCTAAATCTTTCTCTCTGTTTTTCGTACTTAAAACTTATGCTTAAATACGTTGGTGAACTACTTTGATTTCAATTTTATTTTAATGGGTGCATTCTACTTTATTAAGGTTGCACAGTTTTAAGATCATCAAAAATGGGGAAATTGTTGGGAAAAAATAAAAATAAAGTAAAAAAAGAGTTAATTAAGTGAGAAGTAATTAACTTAGAAATAAACAAACCTATGAAACATTAAACAACAGAATTCTAATGATGTTTAGAACGGAATTTTGATGATTTTAAGTTGTGAATAAAGCTAAGTTGTCTATTTGGTTTTGTGTAGGTGAATTAAACTATGCTAACTTAGACGTGGTCTAAGAAAGCTAGTTAGACGAAGTTAGACGTGGTAGTCTAACTCCATTAGACTTGGTCTAATGGGATGCGAAGTTAGACGTGGTAGTCTAACTCCATTAGACTTGGTCTAATGGGATGCGTGGTTAGAGGAGGATGTCTAACTCCATTACACTTGGTCTAATGGGATGCGTAGTTAGACGAGGATGTCTAACTCCATTAGACTTGGTCTAATGGGATGCGTAGTTAGATGAGTACGTCTAACTCCATTAGACTTGGTCTAATGGGATGCGAAGTTAGACATGGTATTCTAAGTCCATTAGACTTGGTCTAATGGGATGCAAAGTTAGACGTGGTAGTCTAACTCCATTAGCCTTGGTCTAATGGGATGCGTAGTTAGACGAGGACATCTAACTCCATTAGACTTGGTCTAATGGGATGCGTAGTTAGACGAGGACGTCTAACTCCATTAGACTTGGTCTAATGGGATGCGTAGTTAGACGAGGACGTCTAACTCCATTATACTTGGTCTAATGGGATGCGTAATGAGACGAGGACGTCTAACTCCATTAGACTTGGTCTAATGGGACGCGTAGTTAGACGAGAACGTCTAACTCCCTTAGACTTGGTCTAATGGGATGCGTAGTTAGACGAGGACGTCTAACTCCATTAGACTTGGTCTAATGGGATGCGTAGTTAGACGAGGACGTCTAACTCCATTATACTTGGTCTAATGGGATGCGTAATTAGACGAGGACGTCTAACTCCATTAGACTTGGTCTAATGGGACGCGTAGTTAGACGAGAACGTCTAACTCCCTTAGACTTGGTCTAATGGAGCACGTCTAATGCCTTGCTTCAGCAGCCATATGAAGAAAGTATAGGTCTAACTATGATCAACTAGTTGTCTGCAACTCCTACTTCACTTACTTCTGTGTAGTCTGACAAGCCAACTAATTGTATCAAATGAACGAACGTCGCGTACGCAAATGTCCTTCCAACGGTTTGTCCAGTACAAGACAATATCAGGAGGATATTCGGCACATTACCAGTTCGGTACGACCACGATCCATATTCTTAGAGTATGTTGATTTCTAGTACTATGGGAGGCCTTCCAACGGACACTTGCCACGTGTCCATGAAGAAGATTCAACCGTTGGTGTCTTTCTACTACAAATAGATGCTCAAGGACAACGGAAGAATCACCAATCTTACTTTCGTAAAACCTTACTAGTTCACTAAATTTACAAGCTTACTCTTGCACTTACTAATTTCTATTATCATTCAAGCTTAAGAGAGAGAGAAAATCAATTAATGTCTAGTTGTGAGAATATTGTAAGTTGATCATAAGTTGTTTTGTTCGATAGAGAGTTAGCTAGCTTAGTAAGTTATATTTGATTCAAAGTATTTAGTGGATATCCTTCCAGTTGTGGAAGAAGGGGTGACGTAGGAGGGTTTTTTCCGAACATCTATAAACAACTCCCTGTGTTTTTTACTTTCTGTCATTCATCTTCCATTGGTTTAAATCTTTAAATCCGACGAAAACTTCCGCACTTGAATCCGTTTCAAGAGTTCGAAGGATTTGTGAAGAATATAAATAGATATTAATCCCTCACAGGATTATTATCGAATCGTTAATCATAAGTTGTTATCAATAGTCAGACCCTAGTCTCTATTGGTAGCACCAATCCTATCAGAAAGCTTGTTAGCTTTCACTAGGACTCATATGTTGATAGTATCATGACTTATGCTCACTCTGAATTTTACTTGTTCTTACCCACATAAAACGTTACTAACTTTCATGTTCCTTGCATATCTCCTAAAACAACGACCATTAGCCATTTTTGCATGACTAAAACATGAAGCAAAAGTTGATATTCATGACCAATAGGATTTGATTTTTTTGGCTCTGATTGTTTTCTTCATCCATCAAAACAATGTCATTTTTGGCTCTCATCTTTTTCTTCATCGCGACGTCAAACAGATAAGCTCTAAAGATCCATGTTGATTTTGGTTATTAGAATTCAACCATTGATCCACCAAATGATCTAGTTTAAAAACCAGAATGATCACCATACGATGGTGATCATTCTCCCTATAATATTAGGCATCGTCACTGCCTACTCTAGTAAGTTGACTAAAGAACAACCAAAACGCTATTAACTTTTGACTAATTCAGCGCACTTGTCTTCCAACCGACTTAGGCATACTATAAATAGCTACATCAAGTCATTCTGAAGCTAATGAACCAACATAGATCACTTAAATTGAAAAAAATAAAAATTCGCCATTAAAAAGCTCCATCATGTATGTTTTCTATCGTGTGATTTCTTGGTTTAATATTTATCATAGGATGATTTAGAAATTATCTGGATAGGAAAGAATCGATCAATCGATCTAATAAACAAAAACCCAAATTTGAATTTTTAAATCAAAAAACCGGGTTTGCTAGTCTACCTCGAACTGAGACCAAGGACCGATGTTATTGAGGTAGAACAAAGACTGAGGACCGTGACCAAGGACCAAGAAAATCTACCTAGGAACGAGAAAATCTACATATGAACTCGAAAATCTACCTAGGAACGAGACCAATGACCAATGTTCTAGTCAAGACCAATACCTAGGAACAATGTTCTTGAGTCAAGATCGAGATCTATGACAAATGTTCTTGAGCAAGGACTGAGAACTAGGACCGATAGATTTGACCAAACATTCCCACATAAGACGGAGAGGTCTAACCTATGACCGAGTCTCCCATGGATCACGACTAAAATCTAAATCCAGGACCAAGAATCCTAGACCTAAGACCGAGAGCTCCCGAGTCTAAGACCGAGGGACTTAGCCCAAAGCTAGCCCCGGACAGAGAGGTTTTTATACCTCGACCGAGAAACCTAGCTTCATTCTAGTCTAAGACTGATAAGTTTTTATACCTAGACCGATAAATCCCAACCAATAATGGATTCCTTGGCACCCCAACCGAGATACTCCGGTACTTAGACCGAGAGCTCCCAAGCCCAAACTGAGGGTTTTCGGATCCCGACCAATAAATTAGACCAAACCCTATGACTCTAGTCCTAAGGCCTATTTGGTTCCACTTTTCAAAATCAAAAACTATTTTCGTAGTTTTAGGACTCCAATTTTTTTTTTAAAAATTCCGAGAGATTTGAAAATGACTTTAAAATTTGTATAAAAAAAATAATTTTTACATAAATGATTTTAAAAGCTCCAAGGTACTCTAAAATTTTAAAAAAAAAATATTGTTTTGTATTAAAACATGTCTGACACGCAAACTAAAGTTGAAATCATCAAACCTCGAGACAATCCAGACCCGCATGCGCACATTCCTAACACGCACGCAATGGATTCTATGGGATTCCTACTAGGGGTTTCAATATGATTAGTGAGAAAAAAATATAAATGGTAAGAAGAAAAATAAAACTTAAATTGAAAAGAGAAATTAAGAGAGAAATATATATATATATATATATATATATATATATATATATATATATATATATATTGGTAAGTAAAATTAGTTAATTAAGTAGTAATATTAATTAACTATTTAAGTAAGAATATAACTGTGTCAAAATTATCATATGCAGATTAAACCAAATTGGCATTTGGCGGATATCGGCTCTTGGAGGATATCGACATTTGGCGGATATCGACTCTTGGAGGATATTGGAATTTGGCGGTTATCAACTCTTGGAGGATATCGACATTTGGCGGATATCAAGTCTTGGAGGATATCGACATTTTTAGGTTATTGACATTTGAACCGTATCAGATTCCAATGCAAATCGGCATTTGAACCATATCGGCTTCTGGTGCAAATCAACATTTGAACCATATCGACTTCTGGTACAAATCGACCTTCTAGACATTCTGATTTTCTGCAGATCGGCTTTCTGCAAGCAAATCCGGCTTTCCACATTTCGGTACCCAATATTTCACAATTTCCATAATTAGTCAACCTGGGGAACATATATATGGATATTTCTGGAAAAGTCATACGTCACGTCATCTTTACACTTCCCATATGAGCATCTCCCTTTAAGTGCAAAGACTAATGAAGATCTTCTCACTTTAACACAACCAGAATTAGAGACATGTCAAACAGTCTGAATCATACGTTCCTTGGAGATTAAAATTGTATAATGATAATTTGGCTTACTATTATTCAAAATACATACAAGATCAAAGAATATCCCATACGTTGTACTATTCTGGACTTCAACCAATCAAAATGTAGACAGTGGTCTTATGAAGAAGATATAGTCGTTAAAGTTGCAAATATATCCGTTGATATTTTTACCTACTTAAGAATACATAAGTCAATCTGCTTCAATACTGTTTTCAAGAATTGGCAAACTTAGATTTCAATCTTTTATTCTCGAACAACTAGCTCTTGGAACAATATGTTGCTATCAAATCTGTCAAGCTCTAAGTCTCAAAGGCATTCAAGTGTGTTAGAATCTCAAGTTTATTACAATACTACCTATTATGTGTAAGTGGTGAGCATTGTAAGTTGGTAGAATTCGTTTCTATTCAATAGAGTGAGTGTATTAGAAGGTCGAAAACAGACAGTAACTAAGCATTGGTTGTTCGACTGAGTTTGTATACATATTGTAAACAGACTGAATATTCTAGTGAATATCCTTCTCAAAGGTTTGAGAAGAAGGGGTGACGTATGAGCTTTATCTCCGAACATCCTTAAAATTTGTGTTTTGTGTTGTATGTTCTTCATTATTTCATCATTCATATTGATCATTTGTTGTTTCAAACCCAAACAAACTGTTCCGCACTTGACTTTGTCAAGAGTTTGTGACAGTTTGTGTAGAGTGGAGACGAGATAATTAACGACCCCTGTCTCCTTCGACGATCTCGATCCCATCATATATATATAGTTTGGCACCGACAACACTAAAAAATGTCACTCTGATTTTCAATTTATATATATATATTTTAAGAGAAAGAATTAATGTGGTGAGTGAATATATGAAATATGTTTATCAATGTAAATAATATTTTAGTAATAAACCTAAAGTCAAAAACTTGCATGTGGACTAAAAATTTTTGAAATTAGATTTATTATCTTAATATCATGTTTTAATAATAAGTTTAGCAATAAAGACTTTTTTAATCAATATTATTTATTGAACAACATATGTTTTAAAATATATAAATATAAGGACAAAGAATTGCATGTGAACTAAAGTCTCATTCAATTAAATTAGATTTATTTAACAATTAATACTTTACTCATAGATCTAGCGTCAATTAATTGTCTTCGAGAGAAAATCTTATTCAATTAAATTTATTTAAAAAGTTATACTTTAATACAAATTTAGCGATAAAGACTATTCTTTGGGCTAAAATCTTATTTAATCATATTTATTTAACAACTTCATAATAAACTATCATATAATGTTAATTCTTAAAAATTTTAGGTAAATTAAGAAATATAATCAATATTTTTTCTAATTAATCATACATCACATGTTATTATCATAATAAATGTTTTAGTGTGATTTTAAAAGTTGAATATAGAAATTAATCGATTAAAAATATTGTATATCGTGGCTACTCTCTAATAAATTAAATTGTATTATCACTCAACATTTTCCTAAAAGAATTAAGATTTACATAAAATATAAAATGTAAACAAATTATTTTAATTGTGAACAAAGATTAATTTATAAACCAAAAATCTTAACACAAAAAATAATGTGACCTAGCGAGTGCAAATAATTAATGTGCTGTGATCAAAATATCAATATATATAACACATTGTTGATTTCAATAAAACTAAATAAGATAGAGATTTAAGGTTGTTCTAATACGAAATATTAGAAATCTTTTAAAATTAAATCCATTTAATGATTCCAAAAAATCATTTTTGAATATTAATTGAATAGCGGTGGCAGGATTGTTTCGAGCACATATATCCAGTCATTTCTTGTACCTTGATTGATTGTCGATGAACCTTATTATTTTCTTTTATGCATATCATATTCAACACGGAACTTTAGAGATTCCTTTAAACTTTTAATCTTATTTAATCATTCTTCGTGTAGGTTCTTAGTAAAATAAATAAGTTAAGGACTTTTAAAATAACAAATTTTATTTAAGTCTAGTTTGATTCAGCTTATTCACCCCAGTTTATTATCTTATCCTGATGTACATTTGATATGATCACAGCTTATTTAATAGTTAAGTTTGTGTATGTTTGATTCAACTTATACGCTCAACTTATTTATTTTTTATATTTATAATATTATTTAATAATTAATATTATATATATATAATGTTATATACATTTATTTAATTAATTTTAAATATTAATAAATGATTTAAATTAAAAAATAATATATATTTGAAAATAAATTATATTAATATATTGATATTTATAAATTTTTGTTAATATATAATTTTAAATATTAACCAATGACTTAAATTAAAAATTAATATATTTCAAAATAAATTATATGAATAAAGAAAGTAATTTATATTTATTATATATATTTTTCACTTTTCAAACCTTCATTTTTTACCTGATTTTTCAATTGTCAATTCATTTTCGAGCTCTCTCATCCTATTCATATTATTATTCATTTCGTTCACGTTTCATTCATTTCAATTGTAATAAGTACTTTTCGGTAATTAATTAAGATTTGGTTGATTTCTGAAACTATAATTATAAATAAAAAAATCACAATGTATTTATATTTTATATTTTACTTAATTATTTTATATATTAAAATACATATATTATAAATAAAAATATATTTAAATATATATTTTTTATTATAATAATTTTATATAAATATATAAAAATATTATAAATATAGAACAAATAAAAAAGAATAAGTAAAATGATTATAAAGAGAGTAAATAGATATGAGAGAATGAATAAAATAATTTAAAAAATAATAAAATAGAAGAGAGAGAATGAATAAAAAATATTTAAAAATGATAAGATAAAAAGACGTTGAAATTATAGTATTAAACGCTGAGAAGACTGAGAAGAGAGATATAGAGAAAATTGAGTTTAAAAACAAATCGTGTGTTTCATTATAATTTTTTGAGTGTGCTTATTATGCCAAAGTTAAAATTACTATAACAATTTATTAGACCGACATCATATGCATGCGACTTATTAACACAGAATCAAACTAGGTCTTAATATACAATTACTAATATCAAATAGCTCTAAATAGCTCCAAGTACTTACATCTATGAATATAAACTACATGTTCTGATTTTTGCCTTCGGCTTTAGTGTAGCTTCGCGACGTCGCCCTTCACTACGGAGGCGATTATGTATCTAATACGATCTCTAGGGTTCTTCTAGTGCATCCTCGTAGGTCGCGGAAGCTATGCAAACCAACGTCCATCGTCACTGTTAGTTGGATTTATAGGTAGTCAATCTTTGGTCGCGACCGATTGTTCCTTGCAGCACGATCAAGCTCTTCCTCCTAGTGCTTTGTTTACAGGTCTGAAACGGATTCGTCTAGGTCTTCATTTTCACCCCGCCACTACTACAAAAAAACTAGTGAATTATCTACTCGCTTATTGAATCTTGAATTGGACTGTTGGATTTCGGTACAATTGTCGTCTAGTTTTCTAAGTTGGACCTTTTCTTGTCCAAGTTAGACTAATTCTTACTCTTGTTGAGGGGCAGCATAATCCCTTTTGTGATGATTGCCTAACCTGATTCTTGTTGTAGAGTACACCATTGTATGGTTCTATTTGTAGGCTATCTTGATTTGTGAGTTAGGTAATCCTATGACTGGCACAAGCTCGTCCAATATTATAACTCGATCAAGGGAATCTATGAAAGCTAAAGTCGTCGACCAAGAGAATCAATTGATGGGGTCCTTGTTGGGTTTTGGGCTCATATTTTATTAGAGTTTATATATTGTAATTGGACTTTAAGCCTTTATTGGGCTTAGGAGTAGTAGTTTAGTCTTTTGGCTTTTGATGTACTCCTATAAATAGAGACATTGTAACCTAGGGTTACTTGGACCATTATTCCATGGAATATCATTAGAATTGACTACTCCCTGAGGATGTAGGCATTGTTGGCCGAACCTCGTTATATCTTGTGTTCTTTATTATTCTTTACCACTTTATCTTTATATCTTCTTTTATCGTGTGTTTAGATTAGATCGTTTCTCAACAAGTGGTATCAGAGCATGTTTTGAGAATGTTTAACCTAATCTATTTATGAAGATATTACGGAAACCCTAATCACCATTGAAGAAGTTGTTGGATATTTGTGCTTTTGTTAAAGATGGCTATTGGAGAAACGACATTGGTTGCAGAAGAATTAACCGTTGTGAAGATTTGAGTCGGAATCTTTAATTGCTAAGAAGATGTCAACGGTCGTTAAAGTAATTCTTATTTTTGGGTTATGTTGTCTTGAGAAGAAGAGAGAAGAAGATAATGGTCTTTTGTTCTTCTCGAAAGCGCCAATGGGTGCAGGTGACGAAAAGTCGTCGTGTAGGCAGCAACACCAGAATGAAGAAGATGAGGTATATTCTTTTAACTTATTTTAATTTGGGACATATGGTCTATTAAAATACAAAAAGGAAAGAAATATATATCTCCATATATATCTCTATATATATATTCTATATAAATAGATATTATATTATGATATAATATAATATATTTAAAGAGAAGCCAAGAATCTTTGAAGCGGTCAACAACTAACACCTAAGACTTTTTCAACTAAGACTTTTTCAACTAAGACTTTTCATTTAAGTCTCGTTTGATTTTATAAAATAGGTTTAAGACCTATTTGTTCCAATTTTCACAAGTAAAGCCTTATTTGATTTTAATCAAACTCTCAAAGCTTTGTATGCTTTGATCTTGGATTTGTATTGAGGCTTGTTTGACTTGAATTTCTCAAATATGGAGATTTGTGATTTATTTTCTAAGAGATTTGATATTCGTCAATGGGGAGATTGAAAATTGGAGTTGAAAAAGAAGGTGGGGTGCTTATTCGATGTTGCGGAATGTGGAAGACAGTTGATGCAACATGTAAAGGGTTTTCTGATTAAAGCGGGTGGCTTTAATGTTTGTTTGTAAAAGTGTAGTTTTGATTGCATCAAACCTTGTGAGTAGGTTTTCATTGACAATATCCGGTAAGTGTTGGTGCGAAGTTGTCAAGTGGGTATTGATGCCTCAAGGGTTCTACCAAGAATGATAATTTCTAAGGTATGAGTTGAGGATGCACTAATCATATATATGGTTTGTTAGATTATTTCTCTGCAGGATTTTGCTAGAAGAATGTGGAGAACAAACGATACATCTTCATGTTTATTGAAAATTAGTTGGAGGTTTTATTATAACCGATTGTTGTCTTGGCATACATGGGTAACATTATTTCACTATGGCGAGGGCTTTGACTTGAAGAAATTCTCGGCTGAAATAAGCTTGGAGAGATTTTTCTTTGGAAACCGGTTATTGAAGAAGTCAAATTAAAAGAGAGGTAGAGAGAAAATCTAGTAGTAGATTTTCGCCTACAGTCGCGCAGGGTTCATCAAACTGACGATCTAAGATTCAAACAGAGTCTGATTGTGCTGAGATGTTATCGAGAGGGTTGGTAACTCATTCCTCTACATTTTCAATGTTCGGATCAAGGTTTGAACATCTCGAAGTTTGTTTTTTCTGGGGCTTAAAGTGTCTGCCTAATTTTAATTTTATTTGACTTATTTGGGACCAAAAAGTTTATATCTTTTTTGGATATGACCTTATCTTATTGGAAGAGCTAATCAAGATGAAGACTGTGATGAGATTATGTGCTTTTACACTTGACAAAAACATGTTCGAGTATGGGAATTTGTTATCAAAATGGTGTTTACCGATGATAACATTGTCGACATGTTGACAGGGCAATCTTTTAGGCCAAATTGCAAGATTACATTGAGTTGGCGGGTGATTAAGGATTGAAACAATTCCAATTAACACATATTATCAATGAAAGACCAGGAAGAGGAAGACCAATGAAAGACACTTATAAGTTGAGGTGGAGACATCTTGAAAGCAACTCTCAAACGACCGAGAAGAAATCATTGCATTATCTTTTATTGTGAGAAGATAAATAAAAATCTTGAGTGGGATTCCTAGTCATGAAAAAGGGGCTAGATGGGAGACTCAGTTAATTCAAAAGTGATGATTTTGTTACTTCTTTTGTTCTATCTTAATTGTTTATACATTGTGGATCATATATTAGATGAATGGGATGATTGAGACCTTAAATAGGGATTCTTAGTCATGAAAAAGGGGCTAGATAAGAGGTTCTATCAATTCAAATGAAAGGATATTCAATTTCTTTCAGAGATACTGATCTTTTGAAGCATGGGTGAAGGCAATTGAAGAGAGAGATATTGAATATTGAAATAATATTCTTGGATTGCTATGCGTTTTTGGACTCAAGAAACTAGCATATTGCAAGTTAATGTGTTCAAGGAGAAATATGAGGTTCAAGTTGGTTGAGTATGCAACGTTCAAGGCAAGATGGGTGACAAATACTTTGTCAGATCTTGAGCTAGAGAAAAGAGATATCGTGATAGCCTAATTTATTTGTTATGAAGTAGACGATAAAATTTTGTCTTAAGTATTCTCGTTTTTCAATCGATATCTTATTTTGAGTAAGTAGATGATGGAAGTTCGTTTTGGGTGTTCTCAGCTTTCGATAGATATCTGATTTTTGAAAAGGTAGACGATGAAAGTTCGTCTTGGGTCTATTCGGTATTTTGGTTTCAGTCGATTGTTGGACTTGAAAAATAAGACACTCAGTTTATGGCAAACAAGGGTAAAGATTATTTTGACATAATAAAGAATTGTTAATTCTAGTTTCCGCATATGTCAACGGGTATGAACAAAGATTGGGAAGAGTTGTTGAATGTCTCTCGTCGTTAAAATAACGTGGTTAATCAAATTTATTTGGTGTATAAACTCTATGATTTTATCTTCTAAGGTTTTTGAATGAAAGTGGAGGTATAATGATTTATCTTTTGAATGGCTCGAACAATGAAGATTGATGTGTGGCTCATAACTTTTTGATAGCGCGATATACGTAATAGTGGAGATTGTTATTCTCTAAGGGCTCTTGAGTGGAGTGGAGGTGGAGATTGAAGGGTACGGCTCGTGTATTTCCTAAGGGACGTGAAATTCGTCAAGGTGGAGCTTTGTAATTTTTTTCATCACATCTCAATAAGCGCGGTATTCGCCCAAGGTGGAGATTGTTGGATTTTGGCCTCATATTTTATTAGAGTTTATATATTGTAATTGAACTTTAAGCTTTTATTGGGCTTAGGAGTAGTAATTTAGTCTTTTGGCTTTTGATGTACTTCTATAAATAAAGTCATTGTAACCTAGGGTTACTTGGACCATTATTTCATGGAATATCAATAGAATGGACGACTCCCTGAGGATGTAGGCATTGTTGGCCGAACCTCGTTATATCTTGTGTTCTTTATTATTCTTACCACTTTATCTTTATATCTTCTTTTATCGCGTGTTTAGATTAGATCGTTTCTCAACAAGGGTCCTTGACCTGCAGCAAGGCTGGGAAAGATACAAATGCACTCAAGTTCCATATCAATCATGGAAGACATTGTCATTCAATCAAGGAAGGTATTTCATTTGATGGGAGCAAGAGCCCTCTTGAATCTAAGTCTAAATCACCCTCTGGTATGTCTTCTAAAAATAACCAACATGCAGTAGATAATGGTGTGATAAGTTATACCGAGGATGTATATATTGATGAAAATCTAGGACTTGATAGCTTTGATAAAAACTGTTTTGATTACGAATGATAGTATGTTTAAATCTGTGAATAGGAATGATAGAACTTTAATTCATGTCAATTATAATATGTGTATAAATGCTTTGGGAAAATTATCTGCATATGTGGGTCTGAACTCTTCAGGGTCTAGGGTTAGTATCCTGAACTCACATATTGTTTCGGTTAGTATCCTGAACACACATATTGTTTCTGATGCTTTAACAAAAAATGGGATTGATTATGTGAAAAATTCCCCCTCGTGTATTGTCCCACCGGTCTATCGGGTTCTAATGCTGCTGAAAATTCGGAATTGGGAGTGGGGTCTATGGATGCTAAGTTTGTTGATAAACTAAGAATTGGGTAAGATCTGATGAAGAACCGATTGTTGGTAAGAATTTGGGTCAGGGTGTTGGGGTTATGAATACCGTGATGGCTGGTGTTATGTACTTAGGGTCTATGACCGCTAGAATGGAGGGATCTCAATCGGGTCAAGAGTCATGCTTGGATTGAAGGGATATAGTGCCCAGTGGGATATTGGATCTGATGTCAAGAACTGATGTAAAATCGGTTACTGATGAAAATCTAAGTCAGGGTGATGTATAGATATTGTGCTGGCTAGGGTTATGAGTTATGAGTCTAGGGTCATCGACTGCTGGATCAACTAGGTCTGGTCAACTAGGCAAAACTGTTGTTGTTACTCTAGGTCCGGAAGCCAATATCATTGATTATGAGCATGCTGGAAATCCAAGCCATTGTGTTGAGTCTAATGATCCTTAGCCTGGTGGTAAGTTAGGTCTGAGGTCGAATTCTAAAACAACGGTGCAAGCTAGAAAACTAGGTCGGAGGTTAAAAATGCATCCTCTGGTGGACTGTTCCTGCTGCTTTTAAGAACTTGGATCTGGATGTTGGGTCTATTGAACCTAAGCCAACTGGTAGTTTAGCTCTAAGGTAAATATCTGATGGATATGCTGGAACGTTTGATCAGTTAGATCAGAGGTTAAGCTCGAATATTGGGTCTAAAGGGATTGTGTCTATTGGGATAATGGGTCTGGGATTAGGAAATGTGAGTCAATGGTCGGTTCTGATGTATAGGCATCCTTTGGAAATTCAGGAATGAAGTCAAGCTTCGAGGCTGAAGAAACTGCTGCGAAAATGGGTCGGTCTGAAGTTAAGAGGGTTGTTGATTTTGGGTCAGGGACAAAGTTGAGTGCGTGATGGGAAAATTGGTCTATTTGAGGTTAAGATGATTGACATTTTTGGGTTAGGATCTAAGGATGTGGCGACTACTGGAGAAAGGGATCATGGTCCATTTTCCGAGTTATGGGTCTATCTGAAACTGTGATGCCTGTTGTTTTTGGGTCAATAAAGGAAAAAGAGGAACCTGTTGTAAAACTGAAATATGGGTCTTTTTATAAAGCAATATTCTTACATAATTGTCAATAGCGTATAGCGCCAAATAGCGTTAAAACTTTTGATGCTTTAGCGTAAAGCGAATAGCGTAGAGCGAATATCGTAACGAGGGTTATTTGAAAATATAGCGTAAAAAAATATGTACATATCAAAAATAAAAAACATCACAACTATCCATTCTTAAACTAAAAAAAATTGAAAACTTAATTTAAAATTCATTGTTATCATTATTTTTAAAGAAAATAATAAAAAATTAAAAAGGCCGGAGAAAAGAAGAGAATATAAGAAAAGTAGAAACATGATTAGAGGAAAAAAGAAAAAAAAATTGAAAAAAACTTAGAGAAAAAAATAACAAGAAAATAAAAGAAGGAAAAGAAAGATTGAAAAGAGGAAGAGTCAAAATAATTTAAAAAATTTTTGGGATATTAAGAGTCAAATCATTAATATTATATATATATTTTAAAAAATCGTCGTTATAAGTGGAAATAGTTTGGCCCGCTATATGGGCCATAGCAATAAAAACGGGGCTATTTGAAAGTGCGGAGCGTATGGCCCCTTATAACGACAAGAGGGCGCTACGCTATTCCCTATAGCTAACGTTACGGGCGCTATTGACAACTATTGATTCCGGTTGAAGAATTAGGTCAGAAATCAAGTGGATTCCTGTTGAAGAATTAGGTCGGAAATCAAGTTCTGGTGTAAGGGGATTGTTGTATCTGATCAATCGGGTGAAACTGCCCTAGAAAATCGGGACCTAGATTTTGTATTCATCAATTTTAAATATTATGGAAAACTGAGTCAAGGGTAAGTCATGTCGCTAGGGAGCCTGCTAGAAAAGTGAGTCAGGAGTCAAGATCTAAAGCAAAACAGACAAATAAATATTTGGGTCTTGAGTCAAGTGTTTCCAATGTTGAAGTCAAGTTGTATGGTGATAAGGAGCCTGCTAACGTTTTGGGTTAGGGTTAGGTCCTATGGGAGTGAATTTTCCACTAATAGAGTGTACTAATAATCATCTAGGTAATGTTGCGGTTATGATTCTCGATCTCGATTATGGGTCTAATAATTATGAATTTGATAAAAATTTGGGTTGGAGTTTATTGAATTCTTCCTTGGTCAATTATACTGATTAACCAGATTCTGCTACTAACGAGGTTATGGGTCTAATAGTTGGATTCAACAAACCTGAGCCGGCTAGAAATATGGGCCTGAGTTGAAAGTCCAAGGCAAAGATGCAGGTTTGGAAAATGGAACTGAGGTCTAATATTGAAGCCGAACTCACTACTTGAAAATTGGGTGGTAGGGAGCCAGAACATGAGTCTACTGTGCCTGCTAGTTCTGAGTCAGACTTAGAAGCCAACACTGATTGTGATGAGACCATAATCTATGATGTTGAGTTTCATTCATCTATAGGAAATGTGCATGCTAAGAACTTGGTCCGGGGTCAAGTTTGATGGGAGATATTCCCCCTTGGTGAATTATTCTTCTAGTCAATTTTTAATCCGAGTCCATCCATCCTCAATCTCTTGGAAATCTAGGTCGAAGGGCTGAGATTACCACTTGTTGATTGCTCTTTCTATCATCCATCTACTATCGATGTTAAGATTGTGGGTTTTGGGGATGGATCTAACAAGATTGAACCTGCTAGGAAACTTGGACAAGGGACAAATTCAAATTGAAGGAAATCTGATAGGAAATTGAATAAGGGGTCATATTCACTTGTTGGGGATTTAAGTCTTGGTTCAATGCTGAACTTAAACCATCTGGTGTAAGGATTCCTGAAGAAATTTCGGATCTGAGGTCAAATTACACAGGAACATTTCCCCCCTTAATTGGTTTTTTTCCTGAAACAATGGTGCATGGTGGGTAAATAGGTCTAGGTCCTGAAGGGTTGCTGGCTAAAACTTTGGGTCCGGATCCAAGTGAAGCAGTACTAGTCAATATCAAGACCCTGATGTTGAACTATTGAAGAGAATTGGGTCGGCTGGTGGTAACGGTCTGTCTTGTAAGAGTTAGATGGGCTAATTTTGTAACCTCTACACGAAAAAACAATATTGTCCCTTTGGAGAAAGTTTCCATAGTGAGAGCAACGACGTTTCAGGCAGTGATAGCATCCAAGATAAGGGTAATGGGGTTGTAACCCCAGGAAAATCCCTTTTGTAGTTTACGACGTGTTAGATGACACGTGGTAATACGGAGAATTCATAGTGGCTCGAGGTTCGATGCGTTTCAACCTTGGTTGCTAGGCATCTCTTTAATATAAAACGTTATTTGTAAAGATTTTGACTATACCTGACTACTTTTAAAATTAATTATGTAAAAATAATTAATTTTATTCAAATTTTAATAATTTAAGGATTTGTTGTAACAAATGTCAATTCGATTCAAAATTTAGTTTAAATTATTCAAATATTAATTTAAAAAAGATAATTTATTTGAAAACAGAGTAATCAAATGATTTTAGAAAAATCAGTAAAATGTACGTATAATGTACGTATGTAAATGTACTATATACCAAAGTTTTCATAAGGGGTTTGTTACAGTATTTGGTTACGCTCGGGAAAGAGTTTTCGCACTATGTTCTCCGCGCTCGTTAATAACAGTTTTTTTAAAGTCTGGCTATCAAAAGATTTATTTATAATATTTATTTATTTAATTAGTAGTTCGGGAGTCTTAAACATGAATATGTTTAGATTACGTAAATAATTGCACAAAACTATTTAGAAATGCGTAGCTGCGATTACGTAAGATTAAATACAAGACCTAGAAAAAAATCATAAAAGTAATAGAATTTAAAAACAAATTTCAAACGGGACTTTGGTCAAAATATATATTCGGTAAATATTCCAAAAATATTTTAAAATAATTTTCTGACCTCTCGGGATTATTTAAAAATGGATTGGGTCCCAAAATTACAAAAATAATTTTGGACTCTAAAAAGTGGAAACAAATAGGTCTTAGGACTAAAGTCATAGGGCTTGGTTCTGTTTTTACCGATCTGGGACCAGATGGTCGGAGGACTAGACAGTTCGACATCGGGGTTTGGGAGGCTCGTTCCTAAACTCGGATTGTTCGGTCCTAGGTTTGGGAGTCTCGGTCCCAGAACTAGATTTTTCGGTCGTGGGTCTTGGGAGTCTTGGTCCCAGGTCAGACCTCTTGGTCATAGATGAAAACGCTGGGTCAGATTTCTCTCTCCTAGCTAAAGAATACCGATCATAGCTCTTGTTCATAACTCAAGAACACCGGTCCTTGGTCTTGGTCCTAGGTCAATTTTCTCAGTCCTGGGCTTTGGTCAAGATTAAGAACTCTCGATCTTTCTTCTCGGTCCTACAAGACTCAGTCCAAGAGGAATGAGTCTTCTTCATTTGGTATGAAGATTACAGGTTTGTATATTTTAATACAGATAATATAAACATAATATGTAAATTTCTACATGTTCTCTCATCAAAAGACAAGTTATGATACCCTCAAAATTTCACTATAAACGACTAAAAACTTTTGGTCAAAGTTATTCCAGCTTCATCATTAAATTTCAATCTTCTATTTGCATTTGAGTCTATTACTTTGTAGGATATAATATGACTGTCTTCTCAGGACTTAATGTAAGGTTATGCTCAAGACATACACTTGTTATAATAAATTATCATTAATTCTGAATAAGTACATCAATCTTAACTTTATAGTTTGTCTTAGTTGTAGGTCTAGGTTGCAAAATATTTTTGGAATTCGATGATTTCATACCACTTTTGGCACAAGCAATGGTGAAGTGTTTATACTTACCATCTTCACCATTTTTTGTTATTACTTTGCAAATGTTGAATTTAGTTAATTAGGCAATGATTTATAGAATTCACAAAGTTCTTCTTCGGAGGAAAAGATCATTCCAACGTTGGGAATTTTGTAGCGAAAGGTCATTCCAAGTTAGTCCGGAAGACTTAACATGTCTCTTTAAGTTCAGCACTAGATATAGCCTTATCCGGCGCTGGATATGGCTTAGTTCAGTTTTGGATATAACTCAGTTCAACGCTGGATATGGCCTTATCCAGCACTAGATATGACCTAATTCAGCGCTAAACATGACTTTCGCTTTCACTAAACATGTTTTAATTTATCAATTTTAATCCGTTTATGTACAATAATATGTAATAAGTTAACGCTAAACTGTATTCTGAACAAAATTTTGAGATACATGAAACCTAATTAAATCAGTAACAAAACAATGCTAGAAAAATAAAACATAACTACAGAGGTAATAAAAAACGGTACATTTTGAATTCAACAAACGATTTGTTCAATGCTTCATCTTCTATGACGTTTTTTCTATATTTTTGAACATTAAACCTGAAAATTTTGTTATCTATAAAAAAAAAAAAAATATCTTTTGTATAACTAAACTTGAAATACTTATAATTTCAACGAAAAAAATTGTATTTTTTAATTCACGCAATGAATAAATCTAGTGTTTTGAGTTTGGAGATAATTTTTTATAAAAAAAGTTGAGAGAGAGAGGCGACGACAACGAGCAAGAAATGAATTTAGACATTATTTATTTTTATTTTATTCATTTATCTCTTATGCACATGTGGAAGGCTACATTGAATTCGTGGTCTTGTTTTCGTTACAATCTCGATGTCCCTATCATTTCTCGTACTTAAATTATGCAATATTTTATAGAATATTATCGGTATCGATTGAGATTAGCCAACATTTATACTTTGTTCTGAAAACATTATTTGATCTTATAATAGTTTCCTAGAAAATCTAGCTAAAATAATTGTATATATTTTTAAAACAAATTACAGAGAAAAGTTCTTTTCAACTATTAAAGATTGAACTTGTTTGAAATTATAGGGAATTTTAGAATTTGGTTTCCCATAATTTATGAGATTCTTCTCAAAAGAATTTAATTGATGTATTCATTGTTTTTCTTATAAACAAAATTTAAATAAATTTTTACTATTTAGCTTTGTGTTAAGATCTTATGCGGAAGATTAAATATACATTACTCGAATATCAATCACAAATAAATAAATATAAAGTTGATACTTAAGAGTGAGTAGAAATAAAAAATTAAAGAATGGTTTCTGTTATTTTTTATTTGTGGATTGTGAAATAATGACAATCAATTTATATAAATGAATTTAGGAAACAATTCTAATTAGTAAATGCATAAAATTATCATAAGATTCTATATAATTGTTCAAATAGGTGATAAACTTTAAATAAGACATTTTCTAAGTAGATTATGTCTCAATACTTTGTATTGGCGAATAAATGTAACGATCTTCAACTGATAAAACTAAACAATAAATCGAAACTCATGATTTGACATTGAACAAAATTGATATCAACGATTTAGTTTTACGTTTTGATCTATAAATACAAAATGAAACATTTATATCTTTATAAATTTTTTCCAACTCATTTGAGCAAACCCCTCTATCATGAAATTAATCATGAAAAAAAGTGCATCCTTTTCAAGAGCAACTTACAAAATTTGGTTCTTATCCAAATTACTCTACTGTTAAATTATCAAATCAATGTCAATTCTCGTTCTTGTGGTCAAAATCATTTGTGAAGATATTTTGTACCTAAAAATTCAAATACAGTCTCATCATGATTTATAAAAGTATCTCTTGCCTAGATATATATTATCGGATAATTCTCATATTTATTTTATTGGCAACCAGCAATAGAGTTTTTCATATTGTTTTTATCTATGTTTGTTGATATTATTAATCGTTATTATATTTTTATTTGATTTTTTAGATATTTAATTTAATTAGTTATATAAAATAAAGATATAGTTTAGTTTCTACTAATATAAAGATGTGAGTTTGAGTCTAAGTTTAGTCTAGATGACTATTTAAAAAAAGTGTCATATAAATATAAATATATGTGCATAATTTTATTTTAAAATAGTTAACTATAATTTGTTATATTAAAAAATAAATCAAGTATAATTTGTTAAAATTATTATTATATATAAATGATCAAAGCACTTTCTCTAGTTCTTAATTTGTTGCCAAAAACATTTGTGAGGATATTAATTGTGCCTATAATTTTATTCTATCTGTTCAACAAACTGGCCAAATATGTCTATAAATTCAAAGACTACGCACTTGCTGAGAGACTTAGTTATTTAAATAATTTATTGATAAATTTAAATAAACTTGTATAAATTAAAACATTAATAAATTGAATTATATATTATAAATATTTGAAATTATTAATATATTATAATAAATATATTTGTTTTAATATAATGTATTTTAATATTTTAATATATTAGATTGATGAAAGAATATTAAATGAATAATATGTGACACTCCAAATTTGACTACTTTTTTTTTTTATCAAATATGATAATATTTGGAATTATATTATAAAGAATCAAATTATCACAATTTTAAAGAATTTAAAGTTTTGTGTAACGAAACAACGTCCATTTCTTTTTACTTTTAATTTAATATTTTCATTTTATTAACTAATTAATCACATTTGTAAAATAAATATCAATTACTATTTTTTATATGAATAAAATTTCAAGTTTGTCATACACTCGTCTCACTCATTTGTATTTATTCTTTTCTTCTAAATGTCGCTCCAAAAATTGCAGATCAGATCAGTTATTTATCTGCGCATGTTTATTTTCTATCATCATTCACATTTTACATGGCAAGAAATTTAATATTGTCAAATTAAGTCAACATGGTGGGGGTAAAATATCTAAGTCAACATTGGTGGTTAAGTAAATTAAAGAAAATATAATTCCCTATAGTCCTGTTATATGGAAAAACAGAAGGGAAGAAAAGGTAAAGTATTAGGAAGTAATCTAAAACATCTTCATTTCATTAATGAACTTAATGACATTGAATATTAGAGGGTTAAATGATCTTATAAAGAGAAGAGAGGTTAGAAGAATTACATAAAAGAATGATGTTGGGTCAAATTATTTTGACTAAAATAAACTAAAGAATAAACTTATTCTATGCCAACCTTATTTTGATGCTCTGTGATTAAAACTTATTTGTGAATATAGCTAAGTTGTCTACTTTGTTTTGTGCAGGTGCATAAGACCATGCTCAGTTAGACGTGGTCTAAGTAGGCTAATGATACGTAGTTAGAAGTCTAACTCCTTTAGACAAGTCTAAAGGGACACATAGTTAGACGTGGTAGTCTAACTCCTTTAGACTTGGTCTAAAGGGAAACGTAGTTAGACGTGCTAGTCTAACTCCTTTATACTTGGTCTAAAGGGATACGAAGTTAGACGTGCTAGTCTAACTCCTTTAAACTTGGTGTAAAGGGATACGTAGTTAGACGTGATTGTCTAACTCCTATAGACTTGGTCTAAACGGATATGTAGTTAGACGTGGTAGTCTAACTCCTTTAAATTTGGTCTAAAGGGATACGAAGTTAAACTTGCTAGTCTAACTCCTTTAGACTTGGTCTAAAGGGATGCATAGTTAGACGTGGTAGTCTAACTCCTTTAGACTTGGTCCAAAGGGAAACCTAGTTAGATGTGCTAGTCTAACTCCTTTAGACCTGTTCTAAAGGGAAACGTAGTTAGACGTGCTAGTCTAACTCCTTTAAACTTGGTCTAAAGGGACACGCAGTTAGACGAGGATGTCTAACTCCTTTAGATGAGGATGTCTAACTCCTTTAGACTTGGTCTAAAGGGATGCATAGTTAGACGAGGACGTCTAACTCCTTTAGATTTGGTTTAAAGGGATACGTAGTTAGACGTGCTAGTCTAACTCCTTTAGACTTGGTCTATAGGGACGCGTAGTTAGACGAGGACGTCTAACTCCTTTAGACTTGGTCGAAACGTAGTTAGACGAGGACGTCTAAATCCTTTAGACTTGGTCTAAAAGGATGCGTAGTTAGACGAGGACGTCTAACTCCTTTAGACTTGGTCTAAAGGGAAACGTAATTAGACGAGGACGTCTAACTCCTTTAGAGTTGGTCTAAAGAGAAACGTAGTTAGACGAGGACATCTAACTCCATTAGACTGGGTCTAATGGGATGCGTAGTTAGACGAGAACGTCTAACTCCATTAAACTTGGTTTAAAGGGATACGTTGTTAAACGTGCTAGTCTAACTCCTTTAGACTTGGTCTAAAGGGAAACGTAGTAAGGCGAGGATGTCTAACTCCATTAGTCTTGGTCTAATGGGATGTGTAGTTAGACGAGGATGTCTAACTCCATTAGACTTGGTCTAAAGGGATACGTAGTTAGACGTGGTAGTCTAACTCCTTTAGACTTGGTCTAAAGAGACACGCAGTTAGACGAGGACTTCTAACTCCCTTAGACTTTGTCTAATGGAGCACGTCTAATGCCTTTCTTTAGCATCCGTCTAAAGAAGGCATACGTCTATCCACGATCAACTAGCTATCTACTACTCCTGCTCCACTCACTTCTATGCAATCTGACAATCTAGCTAATTGTATTAAATGAACGAACGCCACGTACGCAAATATCCTTCCAACTTCATGTCTAGTACAAGATAATATCAGAGGATATTTGAAGCACTAGAAGTTCGGTATGGCCACAATTCATTTGCTCAGAGTCTGCTACATTCTAGTACTATGGGCGGCCTTCCAACGGATATTTGCCACATGTCCATAAAGAAGATTCAACCGTTGATGTCTTTCTACTACAAATAGATGCTCAAGGACAACGAACGAATCACCTTGCCAGATTACTGAATTCACAAGTTTACTAATGCTCCTACTGATTTCTATCATCAATCAAGTTCAAGAGAGAAAATCAGTTACGGTCTAGCTGTGAGAATATTGTTGAGAATATTGTAAGTTGAACAAAGATTGTTCTGTTCAACAAAGAGTTAACTAGCTTAGTAAGTTGTATTTGATTCAAAGTATTTAGTGGATATCTTTCCGGTTGTGGAAGAAGGGGTGACGTAGGAGTTAATTCTGAACATCCATAAAATTCTTTGTGTTCTTTACTTTCTTTGATTCATCTTCTACCGGTTCAAAGCTTCAAATCCGACGAACACTTCTGCACTTGAACCTATTTCAAGTGTTCGAAGTATTTGTGAAGAATAGAAACAAATATTAATCCCTCACAGGATTAATATCGAATCGTTTATCATAAGTTATTCACAATAGTTAGACCCTAGTCTTTATTGTTAGCATTGATCCTATCAAATAAAATCATATTATTTGGAATTATTAAAACAAAAGACAAACAAAGTTAAATAGAGAACGTTGGCTTGGGTTGCTTCAATGAAGAATGAGAATTTATTCATAACTCTGATGGTTTAATAGCAAAATTTGGGTAAGATGGGATAAAAGAAAAGTTAGTGTCAAGAAATTTTTTTAAAGCAAGAAAGTTATTTTGACAGAGGTTATCAATCTGGTGACAAGAGTAAAAATCTTCTTTGTGGTAGTCTATGCAATAACTCTGGGATAGAAAAGAAGACACTTTGGAATGATTTGAGAAGAAACATTACGGACAACGAACAGTTGGTTATTATGGGAGATTTTTACGATACAATATTCAGGAATGAAAGAGAGTCTGGGACATACATAACAGAAGACATGCAGGATTTCAATGAATGCATTCGAGATATAAGCTACATTAAATCGTCTTCCTCAAGTAATCTATTTTCATGGTCAACTTAAAGAGGGGCAGACATCATTAGAAAAATCAGAATTGATAGAGGCCTAGTGAATGAAAAATGGGTGGAGTTTTACCCAAGAAGCCAAATTCAGGTTTTATAACCATGTATCTCTAACCACTGCCCTTTGAAATTCTTTTGGGAAAAGGAGAAAAAACAGAAAAGACCCTTTAAGTTCTTCAACTTTGAGATGAAAGATGAAGAATTTAATGAAATTCTTAATGAAACATGGAACATCATAATTAATGGAACGAAGATGTTCAGAGTTTGTGAGAAACTATGATTATTAAAAGGAAAGCTGAATAAGCTAGACCGGAAAAAATATAGTGGGATTTCTAAAAGAGTTGAGAAAATCAGAACGAAATTGGAGGAAATACAAAGCATGGCACTAAGAACCACAAATCTAACTTATAACAGGGAAGAGAAATAGAAGGCTCTTACGCGATTCAGATACCTTTGTTCTAAAAGGAAAGCTTTTCTATGCAAAAATTTAGAGAAAATTGGCTTTCATTAGGAGACAAGAATTTCATAAATCCGGTTATAAGGCTCACAAACTTAAATGGAGATGTTTTATAGGGATAAAAGGCAGTTCATGAGGAAACAATAAATTTCTACAAAACAGATGATTGAAATAGAAACAAGCACAATAATAGAGGATAACCGAAGATTGCTTCAAAAGATTGTGCAAAGGAAAATCATTGAAGAAAGTGGTAACCAATTGATTACAAGAGTCAGTATGGAGAAGTCAGAAAAGAGTGTTTTTGATGAGAGGGGATAAAAGCCCAGGGTTAGATGGTTTCAACGCGAACTTATTCAAAGAAAACTGAGAAATACTGGGTAAAGATGTAAGCGAAGAGGTTTTGGAATTCTTCCAAAATAGGAAAATGTTGGAGAAATGCAACGTCATAGTGTTGAATTTGTTCATAAGAATTCAATTCTGAAAAAAAAATTCAGGACTTTTGTCCTATTTCATGTTGTAATGTTATTTACAAAATTATTTCAAAATTTCTTTCGCAACATTTGAAAACAGTTATTGATAAGCATGTAGGATTATGACAATCAACATTTATTCCTAAACGCTCCATTTCCCACAATATCCTACTCATGCAGAGCTTATTGAATGGATATGGAAAGAAAAACATATCGCCACGTGTGACTTTCAAAATTGACATTTGAAAAGATTTTGACTCGATCAAATAGGGATCGACTCACGAACTCCTCCTTACTATAGGTTTTCCAATCATTTTCATTGATTATATTATGCAATGTGTTTTCACTCCTCACTTTGTTGTGAGCGTGAATGGTATTCATGGAGGCTTTTTCAAGGGTGAAAGGGGAGTAATGCAAGGAGACTCTATATCTTCTTACCTATTCGTCTTAATAATGGAAATTCTTGACTGCATTTTAAAAATATTTCTGAGAAGTCATCATTTCAAATTTCACATGTACTGCAAATAAGAAGCAATAACCAATATATGTTTTGTAGATGTTCTATTTTTTGTGGCTTATGCGGATGTTGAATCTGTTAGTATAATCAAAGAAGCTCTAATAATATTTTCGAGTATTACAGGTTTATACATCAATGAGGACAAAAGTCAGGCTTTCTATGGAGGGTTAATGAAGAAAGGAAGGAAAACATATTCAATATTATGGGAATCAAGGAAGGTGAACTACTAGTGAAATACTTTGGAGTACCCCTATCATCAAAACTACTCTGATATAATCACTTCAGAAAACTGGTAGAAAAGATTAGAAATTCTGTTTTGGGTTGGGCTACAAAAAAAACTGTCTTATGCACGTAGAATCGAGCTCGTTAAAATAGTCATTTTTGGAATTATTGGATATTGGGCACAACAAGTAGTCATTCCAAAGAAAGTAATGGTTGAACTCGATAGAATCGTAAGAGATTACATCTGGGGAACACAAGGCATAGGAGGAAAAAAGTCAAATGGGAGTATGTTTGCACTCCCATAGAAGAAGGCGGACTAGGAATAAAAAATTGTGTTGAATGTAACAAATCTCTCACCATTAGGAGCTTATGGGAGTTGGAGCAGAAAGCGGGCTCCCTATGGGTCAAATGGTGCATACAAGATTTATGAAAGAAGAGTAGATTATCTGGACACGAAGCATCAATGAAAGAATGGCATGTCATTGAAGAAGATCTTAAAAACAAGAAAAAAAATGTCTTTCAAATGGTGCAAACCACAATTAGAAATGAAAGAGTGGTACTATTCTTGCATGATCCTTGGCTGGATAATATTCTCATTATATTCAAAGAAGAAATGCAAGGAAGTAGAGTTAGAAGAGAATAGATCAAATACTCATTTAGAAACGTCTATGAAGGTAAATGTGATTCACTTCTGAGGCATATTCCAGAAGGTGATAGAATCCTAAACCTAATGATGTAGAAGCAACTCAATGAAAGAAATGATCAAATATGTTGGAAAACATAAAGCAACGAGAAGTTCATTACAAGAAAGGCTTGGGAAAATGTTAGAACAAGAAGACATGAGGTAGATTGGCATAATGTGGTATGGTCTCCAAAGATTATTCCTCGTCACCAATTTATTCTTTGGCTGATATACAAGAAAAGGTTGACAACAAAAGACAGAATTCGAAAATACATATATATTCCTAATAGCAACTGTTTCCTATGTTCAAAAGTTGAGGAAAGCATAAACCATTTATTTGGGGAATTCTCTTTCGTAATATAAATATGGAGGAGGTAGGCTGCAAACATGAACATCATTAACTTTCCAAGAATATGGGAAGAAATCCAAATGAAGAATAAAGAAAAAGGAAGATCCTTCTATGTAAGTATGTTGATATGCTACTTTGGAGTAGTAATCTACAATATCTGGAAAGAAATAAATTCAAGAACTCACAGTGGAAGAAGTAGAACTGCTGAAAATATTTGTGGAGATATAACTTTAGATAGAAATGCACTCATTCAATCTTGGAGAGGAATCGAAAGGAATGAAAAGAATAGAAATCTCCGCCATATATTGAATATTTCGTTTGAGAAAGTCACAATTATAATCAAAGTAAAACGCTATAGGCGTTAATTGATTGTTATTTTTGTCTGTAATTCAATATTGTTTCATTGTCAAATCTAGATCTGATCTTAAACTTTTGTTTTTTTGTCTCTTTTTTGAATTTTTAATGAAATGACACTAAGTTGTTTTCCAAAAAAAAAATAGATCTAAGTAGGACAATTACAACTCAAAACAAATACAAATACATGAATAATTCAATAACAATGCAACACACTCTATAAAAGAATACGTGAACATAATTATGTCATCGATACCGAAAAATCGATCAAAGAAATTTGTAACTCGAATTTCAATTCAATGCTTCATATATATGGGTCTACCCTTATATTATCTTTATAATTGTTGTTGTATGTCAATTCTTAACAGTAATGGTAATACAATTTCACCAGAATTGAGAGCACAAACTGTTGGAATTAAGCTAATTCCATTAATGAATGGAAATAAGATTGTAAATAAATAAAATCAAATAAAATTCACACAAATTCAAACGTGAATTAACGGTGAATTTAATCCAAATTATAATTAAATATTAATTGTTTAATTAATATTTAATGCCTAATTAGAAAATTAAAGCATAATGTTAGGATAAACATTTAGCTTTAATTGGCCTATTGGCTAACGTAGACTTTTCAATTAGCTAGCATTAGCATTGAATGTCTAACATTGCATTTCTGCAAATGAACGTATAGGCTGATGTTAATTAGTTATGGATTAATTAACAAATGAATGAGCAATATTTATTGCTAATAAACGTTTGGATGGTTTTATTTACAGGTTTAATTCTCAGCAATATATACCCATTCATTATTCATTTTACATATACTTCATCCTTCATCTTTCTCACTCTAGAATTCCAAAAAGCCTTCTTCTTGTCTTGTGAGTGTTTCTTCGAGTTCTTTGCTCGATATTTTCCGTTGAAACCCGGTGATAGTTCAGGTACTTTGTCAAGCTCGTTGTGTAGTGATTCCGGTGCTGAATCACTACTAGATTTGTCGTTGTACCCTGGGAGACAGCCATCTGTGACAAGCTCTAGCACACGGGGAGACGGTGGAACTGTTTTAAGCGAAATGTGTCTAACACATGCCTCGAAACAACATTTTATCTGGTGATTTCGTTCTTTGTAACATTGTATTTATTTAATTTGTTTGTAACATCGTTTATATATATATTTCTGTTATTTTTCAAGACAAGATTTCTAACAATCTTAAAACAGTCTCTTTGTGCTAAGCTATTTAAGAGCTTGCACCATCGAATATATTTTTTGTCTTTGATGTTTCAGAAATACGAGTCGCGGTGTTGCGGAAGAGATGATATTCATTTTGAAAAAAATGGAAAAGATTCATCTCAAGGAATCAACAAATAAAGATAAGTCTTTATTGCATATAAATATGTTTGATTATTAACACATATGTTCTTATGCTGTTAAAGCTTAGTTTTATAAGCTAATATATTTTGATATGAAAATTTTCTCAAGAACATTAATTTGTATATTCATTATACAAATGTTATATAGAAAATAAATTAGAACACAATAATTTAATTTGTTCTAGTCTTATTTAAAGATTTGTTTGGTTATTAAAATTATTAATAATAATGAATGAAAATAAGAAAGTAACTAATATGTTAGCTTTCAATTTTTATAAAATTTATGGTGTTAAAATTAATTATAATTGAAACATATGGTTTCAGTTTTAAAATAATTAATTATAATATATACCTTCTTTTTAATTAAACAATATAATTAATAAGAATATGGTAGGATGATTTAATAAATAAAGAGAGATGATATCTTTATTTATACATTTTTTATATATTACATTTTATTATGATAATAAGTTATGGTTTTAAATGTGTATATATTCATTGTTTGACAGAGTTTAAGTCAAAAAGAAGAGAAAGTTAAGTTTCTCTAAAAAGAAGACAAAAGGTCGTAAACAGTAATATAACATTGAAAGGGTGCATTGGCGCAGTGGTTCAAAGTTTAGACGTAATGATGCGTGGAGGAAAAGAGGTCATGTGTTCGAATCCAGCTGGTGAGATGATTTCTTTTGTAGAAATCAGATTTGTTAAAATGACAGTGGTCATTGATGTTAAAAACCATTCCAATTTCTTGTGTAGAAATTATGACTTGAATGGGGGTAGTCTATAAATCGGACTAGCTAAAATGACTTTAGTCGTCATTGATATTGAAACCATTCAAATTTCTTGTGTAGAAATTATGAGATGAATGGGATAGTCAATGATTTCTTTGTAGAAATCAGACTTGTTAAAGGTATTGATGTTGAAACCATTCCAATTTCTTGTAGAAATTATAAGATGAATGGATAGTCAATGATTTCTTGGTAGAAATCCGACTCCTTAAAATGACTCTATCCATTGATGTTGGAGATGAATGGTGTAGTTAATGATTTCTTTATAAAATTCAGACTTGAGTCTTGATGTGAAAATCATTATAATTTTTTGTGTAAAAATTATGAGATTAATGTGTTCATAATGATTTCTTATAAAAAAAAAACATGATTTGTCTAAATGACATTAATTATGAATGTTGAAATCATTATAATTTCTTATGTAGAAATTATGAAATAAATTGAGTATAGAAATTTTAATTTCTTAAGATTAAATAAGTTGTTTGTGTTAGAACTTATTCTAATCATGCATTGAAAGAGACAATTATGTAAGTCGAAATATTTTCGTAAGAATTATCTCGGTGAGAATGATCCACCTAGATTTGTTTTGAGCATTGCCGCTTCACGTGGATTATCGTTCATAACACGATAATGTAATTACTTCGATTAAGACATGAGGTACATTTGTAGTTATGTTTTATTTGATCATATTGCTAATTGATTATTATTATAAATCATGCATATTAGCTAATAATATGATGATTCATGTTATTCATAATAAGTATGATTATCTAGAAATTTATATATATATATATAAATTAAGATTTATTTTCTATCTATTTTTATTTTAATAGATAATTTTGAAATTTGTCACAAATTGTATTCTTTGATTGACAAAGAATTGTTAAAGAATGTTAAATGTCATCTAATTAATTAAGAAACGAATAATTGATGACATGAATATTTATTTTTATAATTAGTTAGTTTTATATTCGATTAAAGATAAATGATCAACATTCTAATTAAGTGTAATAATTAATATTCTAATTAATTATCATGTATTTTTTAAACGTATTTTTGATGATAAATGAAATTGTATATATATTTGTTTAATAATATATGACATATTATTTATTTGATTACGTTTCTATGTTATTGACTATATATACTATAGTTGTTTTGTTGTGGTGACAAAAATTCATGAAGCAATAATATATAATAACATATATATGGATATATTAAATTTGGTATAATATAATATATTTGATATACATTGTTTAATTGTATCATAAAGATTTATTGGATTTGATATTTTGAAATCAAATAATTACAAGAAAAGTCTTGTTTGATTTGAGAATAATGTGGCAAACGTGCCGATATTGCGGGATGCAAACGTGCAATCGAAAATAAATGTTTAAGCGGTTTCGGTCAAAGATGCTTAAAACATTATGATTTCTTTTGTAGAAATCATGTGATATGGTGAATATTTATTTGATTAAATATTCTAATTTCTTTTATAGAAATTAATTGTTGAAATGAATATTTTAATTGATTAAATATTTTAATTTCTTATGTAGAGATTATGTGAAGAATGATTTATATATGAATAAACATTCTAATCTCTTGTATAGAAATTATATTTTATTCAATTAAATATTTATGATATAGTTATCTTATTCATTGTATGATAAGTATAACAAAAGAAATTTGTAAAAGAATTGTGTGACAATTTCTTGATTATAAAATCATTGATTTAAATCATATAAGTGTGTGATTTAAAAAAGGGTACCAACACGAATGTGGGGGCAAATATTTTTATTGATTATAACACAAAAATAATTGTGTATATTATGATAAATAAAAAGATAATTTATTGTTAGAGAAATCTGTTCTCTATAAAAGATAAAGTTGCGCAACTTTACAAAAAGAAAGAAAAATAACAAGAAAATGTCTTGTTTATATTTGCTGAGTTGGTGTTCAAATCGATATTTTAGATTTGGGGATTTTGAAATCAAGAAACGTGTCATATTTTGACATTATTTTCATAAATCTATGAAGAATTAATGTCTTCAAAAGGATTTTATGAAATAAATGAAAATGAAAGTTTATAAAGTTTTGATATGACTTATAACAAATTTTATAATAATGATATGAAAATTTGATCATACTTTTATTAAAAAGTGGATGTGACAATTATATATATCATGAAGACAATGAAAATTATTTCATTACGTGTCTTTTGTACGATATTTTTATCGTTGAAAATTACGATAAAAATGATTAAATCCATAAAGGATATGAATTGCACTAAACGAAATATCATGTTGTTATCAAATGATATATTGATATTATTAAATGAAAGACTTTACGTCTTAAAATGAATATGTTTACACTTAGAAGTGCAATCTACGTATGGAAATCTTCTAAGAAACTTATGATGGATAGATTAAACGTTATAATCTATATTTTTGACTTATGTCAAAAAATAAAATATTTTTATGTAAAATATATAATTGTTTACACGAAGGCAGAATATATAGTTCAAAGACATTTTGTCTACTAGTTATCCAGGTAAACAATATTTTCATAAAAAATTAAATGATAAGCATGTACGAATGACTATGCTTCTTATTAGAAGATGTTCCAAGGTTAACTAAGAATGTACCAACATAAATTTCTAATTATTGTGATAGTAATTGAAAATTGGACAAGCTTAGAGTCAGTGACAAGTCTAGACATACACGTCTTAGACATAATGTCATTAGACTATACTCTCTAATGGAGTTATCAAATTTGACTATGTAAGTCAAAGATAACATTGTGGATCCACTAATCAGATTATTGAATAGAGAGATAGTTTGAAGTCTTTTGAGACATTAGCCTACTATAAGTTGGTATGAAGGAAAACCCAACCTATGCAGACTGGAGATCCCAAGAACTAGGTTCAATGGGACAACCTAATTGTACTGACTTGGAAAGTTATTGTTGAGGATTAATCCTATAACGAAACAATAATATTTTGACGAGGATAAGTATATCGCTTTTAATGATTCTTTGTGAGCAAAGAGATCACCTATGTGAGGGAGAAGTGGGGCCGCTTCGAAAGAATTGCACGGCTCAATTCTAGACCCTCTCACAGAACCAGGCGCGTGTTCCATGGCCAAAATGGACACAACCATGAGAGCTTGACATGTATTAGGGAGAATTCTATGTGAAAGTGTGTAATCGTTTACACAAAAGGCAGAATAGTTCAAGGACATCGAGTTTACTAATCAGCTAGTAAAGTTATATGCTTTCACAAGGGAAGGTTCAAAGGGTTACACCTACCTATCCTATGTAGAATTCAACTGTTGAACCTTTCACCGGGTTAATCTTTCAATTTCCATTAATGTGGGGGATTGTTGGAATTAAGCTAATTCCATTAATGAATGGAAATAAGATTGTAAATAAATAAAATCAAATAAAATTCACACAAATTCAAACGTGAATTAACAGTGAATTTAATCCAAATTATAATTAAATATTAATTGTTTAATTAATATTTAATGCCTAATTAGAAAATTAAAGCATAATGTTAGGATAAACATTTAGCTTTAATTGGCCTATTGGCTAACGTAGACTTTTCAATTAGCTAGCATTAGCATTGAATGTCTAACATTGCATTTCTGCAAATGAACGTATAGGCTGATGTTAATTAGTTATGGATTAATTAACAAATGAATGAGCAATATTTATTGCTAATAAACGTTTGGATGGTTTTATTTACAGGTTTAATTCTCAGCAATATATACCCATTCATTATTCATTTTACATATACTTCATCCTTCATCTTTCTCACTCTAGAATTCCAAAAAGCCTTCTTCTTGTCTTGTGAGTGTTTCTTCGAGTTCTTTGCTCGATATTTTCCGTTGAAACCCGGTGATAGTTCAGGTACTTTGTCAAGCTCGTTGTGTAGTGATTCCGGTGCTGAATCACTACTAGATTCGTCGTTGTACCCTGGGAGACAGCCATCTGTGACAAGCTCTAGCACACGGGGAGACGGTGGAACTGTTTTAAGGGAAATGTGTCTAACACATGCCTCGAATCAACATTTTATCTGGTGATTTCGTTCTTTGTAACATTGTATTTATTTAATTTGTTTGTAACATCGTTTATATATATATTTCTGTTATTTTTCAAGACAAGATTTCTAACACAAACACCAAATATATACATTATTTGATTCATCATGTGTTGTGTTTGTGAAATACAATACTAAAATTCAATTTAGTTCACATGCATAAATATAAATATTTTATAATGGTGTGATGAAACAACGATTTTTATCATAAATAATAAATGTTGTTACCTTGTATAGCTATACAATCAATGATGTACAATCGTGTTAAGCTATCCAATGGAAGTAATGTCGAATGGCTAAAAAATTGGGATGATTTGGTCAATTTATCAACAATCAACCATACATGGTGTTTCCAATGGAGGATCTACATATTAGGTTATTTGGTCTGCTGACCCAAAATGTGATCAACCTCTAACAATAACAGCTTTAGGATCTCTTCCTCGTTCTCCATCTGATTGTAGATTCGTGTGGTACCATGCACCCTCGTCTTCTTCAACATCACTCAAATCATCTAAAGTTCTTGATTCTCTCATCCATTTCTTTCTCGTCTAAGCATATTTGGAAATCACTTAGACATGAAAGTTCTTGGTCAAATATTCATAACCTTGGACTCTTTATTTATTTCAATTTTGTTTAACTTTGTTTAACTTTATTACCATCTCTCTTGTATCAAATAATCACATAACAAAATTAACCCATATATAATGCATAACCATAATTAACCCATATATAATGCATAACCATAGTAAACAAATAAGGTTTGGAATAATAAAGTATCACATTTCTAACTCTCTCCTCCATCTAAATTCTCCAGGTCTCTCTTCTTTTTCCTCAACATGTTTTTTCTCAACTTTCCCAAATAATAAAGAATCACAGTTTATTGGAATGATAATATGTAGATAAGGGTAGAGCTGTAGAATTTACAAGTGAAGACACGAGTGGTCTTATAATTTAGACATTCATTTGATAGTACATGAGAAGAAGATCTTTTGATACAATCACCAGTTTCTTAATATAATTTATCAACATTGTTGTTTTGTTGAAATCGTCCTTCAGAAACTTATAATTGATGTTCTAGAGTTTAGCTTCCTCACCTTATCATCTATATTGACATACTCATAAGAATTGCGGTTTGTTGTTTCTCTACAAATATAACAATAAAACCAATTATGATTTATTTAACTCAGGAATCTTATTATTCTTACGTGTACTAATTATTTAAATTTAACATATGGATTTCAATTATGGTAAGTTGTTAAATGTTCCCTCCTTATTTAGTGGAAATAGTGTTAAAACAAAAATTTTATTTGACATTTTTCTTTTGCTTATCCTCTATTGAACAATCATTCTCCATTTTGACTATTACTTTCATGTTTTGATTCATTTACGCAACTGTGAATCTTGGTGCTCAACGAGTAGGGATGGAAGACATGCTCAAAGAGATGAAGAGGAAGAGGAAGAGGAAGAGGAAGAGGAAGAGGAAGAGGAAGAGGAAGAGGAAGAGGAAGAGGAAGAGGAAGAGGAAGAGGAAGAGGAAGGTATATTTATTAAACATTTCTCCCCGACCCTACTTTTTTTTATAGGAGCGCTATATACGATTCCATTCTATGTTCTTTCTCTTGTACTCACACAACTCCTTGCGTATTTGATCTGAAATAGTTGATTTTGCAACACCTTTTAGATGAGAATCCATCTTGTGAGATATTCTTTGAATACTCTAACATATTTGTGTAATTTATATACTATATGTCAAACTTGCATAATAATACATTTACATTTGTTCATGTTGTTGTTTATATGTATAGTAGTACTTCCAAATTTATTTAGTACTTCAAAAGTCATTAATAATGCTAAGCTTGGAGACTCAATGTTCACTGCAACGTAATTCTAAGAGGCATAAATTAATTTGCATTTTTGTTTGGTATGTATAAGTACTTATTTTATACGAATATTGAATTATACGTTGAATCAGTTAAAAACTTTTTAAATTAATAATTATAAATTTATCAATAAATTAATAATTATTAATTAATCGATAAATTAACTCTCTAAATTAATAATTTTCTCCGATCTCGACATTAATAATTTAAAGAGTTTCTACTATAGTTCAAATTAAGCTAAAACAATCTTACTTATTTCTTAAGTTAAGAATGAATTAACAAAAGATAAATTACAAGAGTAAATAGACGTTTAGTATTTTTTTGAGTACTTAGAGTTTAGACAATATTTATTGTTTAGAGACGTAACTGATTCGACATTTACAATTCAACATTAAACACTTAATTTTTAGTTTTATCAAACACATTTTTAGTTTAAATATTCAAATGTGGGCTACCTTACATCTTTCACTTTTGTAAGCATGGAAATTTGACATGCCCCAATTTATAAATATATTAATATTTAAAAAAATAATATTTTAAAATTTTAATTCAAAATAACTCAAAGGAAAAGTTAAAACTAAATTAGAATTAATTATTGTGATAATTAAACACTAATTAGAAAAATTAAATAAAAATCAAAAAATAATTTGGGGTTAAAATATTGTATTTATGTTATACAAATTAAACCCAAAAAGGGGTTGAAATAATTTAATTATGATTTTACACATAAATTAGATATAATTTATGGCTTAAAACAATTAAATAAATACCCCAAAATACCCCAAAATAAAATAAATAAAAATAATTTTTATTATGTTGTCAAAAATATTTTTATGTATTAATTTGGCGAAGAAAAAGAAAAGAAAATGGTTAAAATTTGATTTCAAATAACCCTTTTATTAAAAACAAAAATTGTTGATCTAGTGTGTCCGAAAATAAAGGACATCATTGCAGCTGGAATTATATTTATCGGATCAGCGTTTAATTTTCATCCAGCGCCCAGAAAGATGTCACGCATACTGGTTATAACTAAGCACGCGTGTGCCTGAGACCACACGGGATCAACTAACAAGGGATGCTAAGTTGCTAACCTGTTAGCCTAGATGCCCAAACGATAGAAAAATCTTCTAGCAATGGACGAAACGTAAACTATGCGTTTATATAAACAAAATGACATTGTTTTTTTCTTCATTTTTGCGAATGCCGGAGGCTCACGCTCGAAGTCGGTGACCTTCCAAATGACTAATTTCCTCCATTACTCAACTTTATCCCTCCATTCTTTCAACAACGTGCACATCTCTCCATTGCCTTAGGATTAGAAGTCAAAACCTACCTAGAACTACGTTGCCGAGGAAAAAATAAAAACGAAGAAGAAGAACTTTAGAAGCAAAATCAAAGATGAATTCGACTATTAAACTGACCTAGCTTGGGTATAAATAGTCCCTAAGTGTTCTTCTTCTAAGCCATCAAACAAAATCCACAAATCACAACCTACTTAAAGAATTTTGAAGAACTCCAGCGATAGTCTTTTTGAAGAAATCGTTTTTGTTAGGATTAGGATCGCCGAAGGAGACTGGGGGGTCTCTCTAGGGTGAACGCTTACACACATTCCGGATGACTATAACCCTGTTAGAGGTTGATTATCAGTTTATATTCATCGTAAGTTGTCACAAACTTTTGAACCGAGTTCAAGTGCGAAAGTGTTTATTTCAACTTGAAGAAACGAATAATCGGTTTGGAAGATTTAGAAAGTAAAGAACACAAGACACAAGAGATGTTTATGGATGTTCAGAGTAAACTCTCCTACGTCACCCCTTCTTCTCGGCCTCGAGAATGATACTCTTCTCAACCTTGAGACGAGTATTCACTAGAAGATTTGGTTAAATACAACACACTTGTCCACAACCCAGTCGAATAGTCAGGACTTAGTTGCTGCCTACTTTTGAACTCCTAGCACACACACCACTTGTTGATAGACACTTTATCAACTTACAAAGAACTTGATACAATGTTTTTCGGTATGAAGATACTCTCTCACACACAAAATATTCTAAAACAAGAGCTTGTAGGTAGTTTTTATTAACAAGAGAGCTCTAATGATCTTCAAGGTTCTACTTCTCTATTCTTCAAGTCTCTTCTTTTTTTGTTCTTCCTTTAATCTTCTTATATATCCAAAGTACACAGCTACGGTCATATTTTCTCCGATGGACATGTTGACTTTAAATGACACTAGTTCTCTTTTGATTGGTGGAGCTTCAGAATTAGTACAATAGACAAGATCTTTGATCTTTTCTGTTCTTGATAAGAGAAATCCATTTAATGAAGCATGTTGTACTAAAGTTTTCTTTGTAGAGGTTTAGACATTAATCTTGACATGTGTCGGTCTGTCTCTACTGCATCTGCTCCAAAGAAGTCTTCATCAGACTTGCACTAAAATGACAACAAATTAGTTTGAGATTATAAAAGTCGCTTTGCAGACTGCTCAATGTGGAGCTGAGATTGATCAAGTAGAGGAAAGTATTTATTCAGATGCTCTATTTGATCAATAATCGGTCCTAATACTGAAGCCATTTAGATAACTAGAGCTCATTTAATATTCAAGACTTTTAATACCAAAGCTCATTTAATATGGAATGCACGCCTCATTTAATGCCGAAGACACTCCTCATTTAATAAATACCGGAACATTAAATACCGAACCTGGAGATAATACAGAACCGATCTCCACTACCGATTTTACCGATCTACTACTGAACCGATTGCGCCATCTTTATATAACCGGAACATTAAATACCGAACCAATTTCCACTACTAGAACATTAAATACCGGACTCGCTTCTGTGAAACCAACCGGTATACCGATCTAGAAACCGATGTGAAATCGACCGCCCGGTAAACCGATTCCGCTCTTGCACACTACCGATCTCGCCTAGGTCGCAATTTCAGTATTTTTTCAGCTTCCCTAAAATAACAAAACTCTGATTATTATTTAGAGGTGGTGAGATTCAATCCCTGGTCACCTGCGTAACAGGCATGAGTTCTTACCACTGCACTATAACACCTTGTTGTTATCTTTAAAATAATTAATATACTTGATATGACTTAGCAGTTATATATATATAGTTTAACTTATATATTTAATTGAACTTAGTTTTATCCATTCATTATTACAACTTTTCATAAACTCTAACAATTATATTCTAACAGTTTTGGCGATCTAGGCTTCGATCCAAAGCTTATGAAAGCATCACGCATATCGTTGGAGTGTTCTCCAATCACTAATAAGCTTATAGACCTATTGTAATTCAAGTTAGGATTCAAAATTGGATTTTTCCAAGTTCGATCGGCTAGATCTTATTTAGGGATTAATTTCGTACTTTCTTTAGTCAAAATCAATCCTTAAATGATTTATAAGCTTTCTATTGAAACAGATTTCATCATTTCAACCTTTATCAAAAAACACAAATTTGATTTGAAAATCGGTAAATATTGAATTTTGTATTTTTGAGCTTTTAAGCTTGAACTTTGATTTAAATAGTTGTCTAGCATGTTTGTGAACATGTTAGAATGATTTTAAAATGATATTACATACATCCCGGTCATGTTTGATCGAACTAGAATTTTTTTAATAAAAAGATTGAATTTGAGTTTTAAAAGTTGTTACAGAGATTGATTAATGTTCTTCTTTTGGTTGTGTTCGACTATAAACCTCATTTGAAAGTTGTTGGAAAAGGAATTAGGCCATGAGATGACCTAAATCAAAAGTTCCCAAATTTTGCCCTAGAAATCGTGTTGAGAAATCAATCATCTTAAAGCTCGATTAATCGGGTTTAGGATTAAGGATTATGATCCTTACATCCATATGAGTTTCTAGAAACTTATAGATCATGTTTTTATGATCCATATCAAAATATACAAATTTGCAATCTTTATACCAAATGAAGAACACTCGGTCCAATGACCGACACTAAGGACCGAGAAAATTGACCTAGGACCGAGACCAAGGACCGATATTCTTGAGTTAAAAATGAGCCCTAGGACTGGTGTTCTTAAGCAAGTACCAAGAAATCCGACCGAGGATTCTCACTTAGGACCGAGAGATCTGACCTAGGACCGAGACTCCCAGACTTAGAACCGAATAATTTGATTTCAATACCAAACCTTTCGAACCCCAGGACCGAACCCTTCAATCCTTTGACCGAGTATCCCGAGCCCCGATCCAGACAACCTCGGTCTAGACCGAACCCATCTAGTCTTAGACCGGTAAAAACGAACCCAAGTCTTAGGACTCCCATCATAAGGCTTATTTGGTTCCACTTTTCAAAACCCAAAATTATATATTTTTTATATTTTCGAGATATTTCCCAATCAAATATTTTGACTAAAGCCCCGTTTGGAGTTTATTTTTAAATTCTAAAACTCTTCTGATATTTTTCAGGTCTTGTACTCAATCTTATATAAATTAAATTGCAGGTACGCAATTCTAAATAATTTTGTACAATTATTTACGTAATTTAAACTTATCATTATTTTAGGACTCCCGGACTACTAATTAAAGAAAATATATATTATAAATAAATCTTTTGATATTCAGACTTCTAAAAAATAAAAATAGTTTTCAACGGGCGTAGAGGTCATAGCGCGAAAGGTCTTTTCCGAGCGTAACCAAATAATGAACCTCTTATGGAAACTCCGGTATAAAGTACGTTTATACATGTGCATTTTATGGATTCTAAAATTATTTGGCGACTCGGTTTTCAAATAAATAATCTTTTAAAAAAATAATTATTTTTATTAATTTAAATTATTATTATTTAATTATAACAAATCCCTTGATTATTAAAATTTGAATAAAATTAATTATTTTTACATTTTTTATTTTAAAAGCACCCATGTAATATCAAGATCTTTAAAAATAAATCTTATATTTTAAAAAGATGTCTAGCACACAAAACAAGGTTGAAACGCATCGAATCACGAGCTACTTCGGATACCCGTATTGCCATGTGTCGTCCATACATGCTTAGCTGTGGACTAGAAATTTTCTGAGGGTTACAACTTTTAAGAGTGTCAATATTTTTGAAGCTATAAATTGGAAACTAGGTAGAGAAGAAATTATTTTTAGTTTATTGCTCGCAGTTCTCTTTACTTTTAATATGCACACTGCAAAGTTACTACTATCATTATCATTTCTCAATTGTTAACATTCTCGTCTATGTTGTTGGTAACTACAAGTTGTGTATTCCTTAAGATGTGATGTTAAATCCATCATCATGCATGATTTTTTATTGTTTATCTTCTAGACTACATCTTTGATATATTGACATGCTTTCGGGACTTCAGGATAATATATTGTCAATGTTGATGTCTTCAACTGGATTACATGACGATCTTTTAAAAAGGAGATAACAAAATATGATCCAATTTGTAATATTTGCCCAAAATATCGATTCATAGAAACAACTGGTGTGGAAGATTCGGGTTCTTATTTATTCTTTCTTCATATCTGAAAATACTTTTTTAGGTTAGCTAGAATGCTTGGTTATTTTTTTATATTCTTATATATATTTTATTTTAGATTTTTCTTTTCTTTGTGTGTTTCTAATAATGTAGGCCCAAAATGATGAGTATTTTTTGTTGTGTTTAACCTTGAAGATTACAAGGTAAGTACTTAAGTTTATTGTGTGCTATTTTATATCTGAAATAAATATCCTAACCAGTGATGATGAAAATACTTATAATTTATGTTTTGTATTGGATTTGAATGGAAAATAATAATCAATCAATTTCAGTTAGTATTTTGAATAAAGTTAGTTTTCGAACAAATCTATTTCCTCAAGGAAAAATAAAAAATTCTTTCCAAATATAGGGTCATTGTTTTTTATACATATAAAATGCTAAATTTCTACATTGTATGGAAATTATTGTTAGCATATGGAGAGAAGAGCTATAAGCAAATGTATGGGATAACAAAATTAAAGAAAAGTTAGAAGAGCTATAAGCAAATGTATGGGATAACAAAGTTAAAGAAAACATTAACTAGGGGGTTGGAGATCTGTTTTACTTTTTAGGCATGATCTGAACATCCCTTTATTTTAGAAGTAAAAACAATTTTCCATGGCATGAATCTAATGGAGAAATTATTGCATAGATGGTTAATTTTGGATGATATTCAAGAACACAATGAATAGTTTTCATTGTTCGATAGATTAATAGGTATTTATTTTTATAATTTTTTTATTTTAGCATGTTATATAAATTTTAGTGGTATTTTCACTATTATGTTAGTTGGTTACAATTAATTTATCTTATTATGGATAGATACTTCAAATTTAAAAAGATGGAGACTTTTGAAAATCATTGAAGACTTGTTTTTGTAAGTTGTGGATTGTAATTTTTTGTGTCCGTGATGTAAGGCCACTATAACAGGAATCTCAATTGACTAGAAATGGAAGGGGCGTAATTGATTTGTTTGGAGTCTATAATGTATTTCTCTTTTTGCTCAAGTTTTCTAACATATTTATTCTCTCCATTAACGTATCTTTAATATAGTTGATCTTTTAGTTTCAGAATCGAGCAAGTAGAATAATCATGAATGTTATACTAATATTAGTATTTAAGATGATTTACGTATCAACATGTGTAAAAGAAATATTATATAGTTGATCTTTGTGGTTCAGAATTGAAAAAATAGAATGATTCAATAGTTGTGTAAGATTTGTGCATAATTCTCTTTTATTTTTTATTTAGGTAGAATGTGTGCATGAAGGAGGATTCATTTGAAGTGTGAATTTGAGAGGATGAATTTTTTATTAAAACTTTCTCACTTACCTTGCTTGAAATTGTTTATTTTGTTAAAAATTTAAGCAATTTCGATTTTATTTTTGTAGTAAGTAAATATTTGTGGCCTAGTTACTATTTAATAGTAAGTTAGTACATTTTTTATTAAAGTCTTGAAATTAAATATTTTATAATATTCTATGTTTGGTTTATGTTTTAAAAATATTCTTTAGTTTGTTTTAATATTTATTAATGATACTACAAACAAACAAGTTAATTAATGGTAAGGTTGAGAGTGAGAGTGGTCGTCATAGGGTCCTCTATGGCGACGGTAAGAGTGATCGTCATAGAGAGCTATAGCGACGGTAAGAGTGGTCGTCATAGAGTCCACTATGGCGACGGTAATGGTTGTCGTTATAGAGTATTATGTGGCGACAGTAAAAGTGGTCATTATAGAGCTCTATGACAATTGTAGAAGTCGTCGTTATAGAGTATTTGATGGTGACGGTGAAAGTCGTCGACATAGATGGCTGGCTATATAGTGATGATACTAAAATTGTTGGTATATGTATTTTGGGGCAATAACGACAAGCACATTGCCGATGAATGACGACCGCTTATTCACCATCCGATTTATAGCGACGGTTTATACTCTAATACCGACGACCCCTATCATCGTTAATAATCTTTTTTTACTAGTGGTTGAAACACAAAATTCGTAATTAAGCAATGTTTACTTCTTGGTGTCTTTGTACACTAAATACTTTACAGTTAAGTTATAATCTTGAATCTGATAGGATCGGCGTAATCAATAGAGACGGGAGTTTGAATATTGATGATGACTTCGGATAAACAAGTTGATAGAAATCATATTAGGGATTTATATGGCTTTCTATTCTTCACAAACTCTTGAACAATTCAAGTGCGGAAACGTTTGCTCAAGTTTGATGCTAATAACCAAATAAGGAAAAGATGGCAGAATGTAAATGACACAAAGAGTTGTTTATGGATGTTCGGAGAAAAACTCACTTACGTCACCCCTTCTTCCAACCACCGGAAGGATTCATTATACATTTCATAGAATCAAATACAGTTGCAAGGCTAGTTCACTATTGAACAGAACAGACTATGTTCAACTTACAGTATATTGAAGAATATCACTCAGCTAGACAATACTTTGATTCTATCTCTCTCTTGATAAACACACAATAAATCAAGAAAGCAATTCGTGAGTAAGTTCAGTGTTCAGCGACTGATAGATCGATATCTCTCTAATTTTGGCAGTTCGTCCGTTGTCCTTGAGAGTCTTTAAATAAAGAGTAGGAACCAACGGTCGAATCTTCTATAATGACACGTGGCGAACTTTCATTGGAACGCCTCCATAGTACACAGGTACAACAGACTCTAAGCACCAGGATCGTGGTCGTACCAATCTGGTAGTGCGCAGAATATTCTTCTAGGATTGTCCTGCAAGAAACAAGTAGTGGAAAAAATATTTGCTTACGTGGTATTAGTTAATTGGTTGTAACTGGTTGTCGTACTGATCTGCACTGAAAAGTGGAACAGGAGTAGCATACAGCTAGTTGATCGTGGGTAGACGGATGCTAGCTTCAAGCAACTGTTTAAGCATGGCATTAGACGTTTTTCACTTAGACTTACAAGTCTAATGAAGTTAGACGTCCACGTCTAATACCAGGATCCATTAGACCACCTGGTCTAATGGGATTAGACGACACGTCTAATTACGTTTCCCTTTAAACTAATCTGAAGGAGTAGACTGCACGTCTAACTCTCATCTGTTAGACGGCATGTCTAACTACGTTTCCCTTCAGACTAATCTGAAGAAGTTAGACTACACATCTAACTCTCATCTGTTAGATATCACGTCTAACTACGTATGCGTTAGATTGCACGTCTAACTACGTATCCATTAGATTGCACGTCTAACTACGTATCCGTTAGACTGCACGTCAAACTGCGTATCTGTTAGAGTGCACGTCTAACTACGTATCCGTTAAACTACACGTCTAACTACGTATCTGTTAGACTGCACGTCTAACTATGTATCTGTTAGACTGCATGTCTAACTACCTATCTGTTAGACTGCACGTATAACTACGTCTGTTAGACGGCACGTCTAACTACGTATCCGTTAGACTGCACGTCTAACTATGTATCCGTTAGACTGCACTTATAACTACGTATCTATTAGACTATACGTCTAACTACGTATCTGTTAGACTGCACGTCTAACTACGTCTGTTAGACTGCACATCTAATTACGTCTTTTAGAATGCACGTCTAACTACATATACGTTAGACTACACATCTAACTACGTGCGTCTAATAGCCAATCAGTCTAATGAACCTCATTCAGACATAGTCTAATATAACATATTTTCGATACACCTGCACCAAAAACAATTAGACAGCTTAGTTTAAGTTTTATACCAACTCATCATCAAAATTTCATTAGTCAGAATACTTTGACCCTTAGTCAAAATAATTTGACCCAACAATTTCCCCCTTTTTGATTATGATGTTAAAACTTTGCATAGTTAAAAGATTATATGAGCAATGCAGTAGATAGCAACAGACTATTCATATATCATAATCAGATAAAAGCATAACTTAACTTGAAATGTCAGGATTAGGAATATTTTTCAAAAGAAAATATAAAAACACCTTTCAAAAACAACAACCCTTAAACATCAAAAGATCAAAATAATATCAAAAGATTCTTCCTTCCCCCTAAGTCTAAGGCTAATCTTTTTCCCTTTCTTCCTTTCTTTCTTCCCCCTTTTTAACATCATCTAGGAAGGGAATCTATAGGAAACTTTAGTGCTAAGGTTAGAGCAGAGTTGTAGACATCCTTTTTTCGTTTCTTTGACCTGAGCCTATTCACCCTAAGAACTTAGTCGACAACCTTCTAGTTGTTCAAGATTTTGGAAGAGTTGGCATGAAACCCATGACCAGGTTCATCAAGAAGACGACAAAGGAATGCGCAAAGAGGGACGTCATAACCGAAGATCTTCTTCCGAGAGGAGATCATTCTGACCAGATTGTTGAAGAGGAATTTCGACCAGTTAATGGCTCCCTTATGATGGCCACCATTATTTCAAAGACTTTGGTACAGTAGATGTAGGAGGAGTCTTTTGCAAAGAGGGATTTAGAGATGATGTAAATGAGTAGGGCATACCCAACCTTCAGACAGTTTCTCTTCCCATGAAGTTTAACCGGAAGGATTTTCCCCTTCGAAGATTTCATCTGAAAAGACATGCGTCATTTCAGACAGAATATCACTTGAGAAATAAGGAAACTCATTAATTTCTTCTGTTGGGAGTCTGAAGAACATGCCGAATATTTCTTCAGTGAAGCAGATATTTTTACCAAGTATAGTCGCACGAATGTACTTATTGTGGTAAAAGCCAGCGGATTCGAAGAACTCACAAACAACTTGTTCGTGATAAATGTAGTGAGGGCGAAGAAACTTCTTCAGCCCAGAAGCTTTCAATGATTCAAACATTTGAACCATTTCAGGAATCGTTAGAGTAAAAACAGACTTGAAGTCTACTTACAGGGATTTTGGAGAGAAAGAAGTCATTTTAGCAAGATGAACACAAGATCTTGACAATTCGAATTCTAGAGAGAATCAAGGATTTAGGAGTACTCAACCATTTAAGTGACACCATTCATTAAATATCAGAGAGCTAACGTGTAACATTTAATATTTAATGATTATACCAACCGTCAAAATTTTCAGAAACCTATTCCCAAGGGACACAACTATCAATTAATATTAATCATGAAACTGCACAATTAATATTAGACGTATAGAAGAAAGTTATCAGAAATTTTAGTCACTTTTGAAAAATTGAGAGACACATGTCTTCAATCTATTTGAGAAGTGACTGGTTTATTTTTGGCGGGAAAAAGTACATAGACAGATACATTTGCAGATGACAGCTGTCCCGATAGCCAGAAGATGAAAAGTCTAAGTACACAAGTAGTTAGACGTTTAATCTACTTTTCACATTCTTCACTTCTAATTGAGAAATCCGTCTATTAGACGTTGTCGTCTAATCAAGTTTGTCTTATAAACATCTAATGTCGATTAGACGTAGACGTCTAATTACGTATAAACACCACGTGTTGGACGTGTGTCTGGTTAAACGTGAACTTCCACTTTCTCTTGTCATAAAAATGTCTAACGTCTATTAGACGTATACGTCTAACCGCGCAGGTTAATTAACCAAGATATGAGTTCCCGAAACAAGATAAAAACTGCTTGAGTAGACGTACGTCTAAGTAGTTATGCTTCTTAAAATTCTAGTCCATTGGACGTATTGAGACCTCTGTCTTCTTATCTATCCAGTTACGTTTTGAACAACATATTCCACCTCAGTTTATGCAAATAACAACATCAATCAAGATCAACAAGTCCAAAAATGTTTTTAAAGTGAGAAAACTTAGCTTCGGGTAGAGGCTTCGTGAAGATTTTTGTAGTTTGTTGACATGTTGGAATGTATTCAAGACGAATCTGCTTCTGATTGACATGCTCTCGGATAAAGTGATGCCTGATTTCGATGTGCTTTGTTGAGAGTGCATAACTGGATTATAGGTGATTGTGATAGCACTTGTGTTGTCGCAGAAAATTGTAGATTCTTCAGCCTCAATCCCATAGTCCCTAAGTTGTTATTGAATCCACAAAAGATGAGAGCAACATCTACCAGCAGCAAGGTACTCTGCTTCAGCTGTAGACGTGGCAAACGACTTCTGCTTCTTGCTGAATCATGAGACAAGACAATCTCTAAGGAACTGGAAAGTTCCACTTGTGTTTTTCTATCAATCTTGCACCCTGCATAATCTACATCTGAGAAACTAGTTAAATTGAAACTAGAATCCTTCGGATACCACAGTCCCACATTTTGAGTTCCCTTTAAATATTTCAGAATGCGTTTAGCAGCAGTAAAGTGAGAAAGTTTAGGATTATCTTGGAATCTTCCATAGACACTGACGACAAATTGGATATTTGGTCTATTGGTAGTAACATAGAGCAATGACCCAATAAGACCTCTATAGGTTGTGACATCTACACTTTGACCACCATCATCTTTATCCAATTTTTTTTTTTTGGAAAAACGACTTAGCGTCATTTCAATAAAAAATTCCCAAAAACGGGAAAAAAAAACCACGAGTTTAAGAGATCATTCTAGACAGGCCTAGAATGATTTTGAAGTCGTAACATTCTGAATAAAATCTAAAAACGTAAATGAATTATCTATTTACAATGCTTTCAATTCTAGTGAGTTTAAAAACGGTAAATTCCAGTTCCTGCAGATATTCCAGTTCTGCTCCGTGCTTGGAATTCCTCTCCACGTTCCCGCGAGGGCGCTGCAATCCGATACAATATCTTTCTATAACTCGTCAATGCTCCTGCGGGTTCTGTCATATACCCTTGCATTCCGTTCTTGCCAAATGTTATACACCACTGCTCCAAAGCCGCACTTGAACACGCTTGTTGCAAATCTATTTCCCTTGGCTTTGAGTAGTGTCGCTTCTTTGATTTCATTCCATTCGCTCGGGAAACTAATCAACTCCAGGCTTTTATAGAATCTGTCCCAAAGCTCTGAAGCAATACAGCAGCTTCCGAATAAGTGATCTATGGTTTCTTCATTTCCTATGCATAGGAGACAGCTCGCGTCCGGGATGCTCATATACTTACTGATACGATCACGTGTGCTGAGTCTTTCCCAGAAGGCGAGCCATAGGATGAACTGGTGTCGAGGGATAATCTTCGTTGACCATACAAGAGGAGCCCATTCTACTTTCTGCGCTTTTTCCCGGATTACCTCCCATATTTTCTTCAATACCAGCTTCCCATTGTCCTCAGCTTTCTATTCATGAATATCCGGTCTGTCGTGTAGTTGTATGTTACTTATATGATCAAGTATCCTCTTTCCTTCTAGAATTCTTCTCAAAAGCAAGTTCCAATTCTCGTCTTTGATGTCTCTGATTTTCGCTTTTGCGCAGTCCCTTCTGATACGAGTATTTTGAAACTCCTCCTTGTCGATGATAGGCCGGTTTTCAAACCAAGGGTCGTGCCAGAATAGAGTGTCTTTCCCGTCCCCTAGTCGGATGTCATAAAGATCTGCAATATCGCTTCTTAGTTTAAGAATCTTTTTTAGAGACCAGCTCATACCTTCGTGAATTTTGCAGGTCCAGATGTTGGTTTCGTGTTTCATAAACCTTGTATGCACCCATTTGATCCATAGTGACTCCTGATTGCACTCCAAAGCCCACAGATGCTTGAAGGTTAGAGTCTTGTTCCACTCGATACAGTTCTTCAAGTTGATGCCTCCTTCGTCCTTCGGTTTGTAAAGAGCAGTCCATTTGACTTTCTTTCCTCCTCTTCCACTGCTATCCCAGATAAAGTTTCTCATCAGTGTGTCGAGTTCCTTCATTACCTTCTTCGGAATGACCATTTGTTGCGCCCAATAGCCAAGTATGCCCATAACCACGGTTTTGATAAGTTCGATCCTCCCTGCATAAGAAAGTTTTTTCGCTGCCCAGCCAGATATCGTGTTTTTTACCTTTTCAATCAGCGGCTTGCAGTGTGAGATCTCAATCTGCTTCGCAGTTAACGGAATTCCTAAGTACTTTATGGGAAAACTGCCTTCCTTGATGCCCATGATGTTGAAGATGTCCTGCTTTGTTTCGTCCTTCACGCCTCCATAAAATGCCACACTTTTTCTTTCATTAATAGTTAAACCTGTTACCTCAGAAAAGAACGTTAGTGCAACCCTAATAGTTTTAATGGAATCAACGTCTGCGTGCGCTAGAATGCACAAATCGTCAGCAAAGCATAAATGTGTTACCTCCTCTACCTCACAGAATGGGTGAAAGATGTATGGACGATTCTTTCGGAACATCGCGAAGATGCTCTCAAAGATCGCCATGATAGCTACGAAAAGGTAAGAAGAGAGGGGGTCCCCTTGCCTTACCCCGTTTTCACCCTTGAAATAGCCTTTGTGGACTCCATTGACGCTAACAACAAAGTAGGATGATGAAACGCATTGCATAATCCAATCGATAAAAATCATAGGAAAAGCATAAACAACCAGAAAGTCTCGAATGGCTTCCCATCTAACAGAGTCGAAAGCTTTCTTGATATCTATTTTGAAAGCCACTCTCGGGGATATATTCTTTTTCCCGTAGCCTTTTAATAGGCTATGCATGAGAAGAATATTATGAGAGATTGTCCTACCAGGGATGAATGCAGATTGATTAAGATTTATTATTTTTCCTATAACATTTTTAAAACGTTTAGAAATGATTTTTGAAATTATTTTATAAATCACATTGCAGTAGGAAATTGGTCTGAAATCTTGTACTTTCTCAGGTACCGCAGTTTTGGGGATCAAGGTTAGGACCGCTGTATTCCATTGCTTTAACATCTTCCTATTTTTGAAAAACTCCAGAACCCATCAGTAACATCTTTACCCACAACCGACCAATTATCTTTGAAGAACTGTGCATTAAACCCATCAAGACCCGGACTTTTATTCCCATCAATACTAAACAGAGCTTCTTTAACCTCAACCTTCGTGACCACCCTTATCAACTCGCGACTATCTTCTGCAGAGATTTTCTTATCAATAATTTGATACAAGGTATTCAGGTGACTTTGATGCTGCTTTCTTGTACCCATAAGTTGCTTATAAAAATCAATAGCCAGATCTTGGACACCCTTTTGATCCTGAACATATTCACCATCATCATTCTTCAGCCTATACACATTGTTTCTCAAGTTTCTAGCCTTGCATTTTCTGTAGAAGAAAGCTTTGTTTTTGTCACCCAACGAAAACCAGTTCTGTCTTGATTTCTGTTTAACAAAATTATGTTCAAGCAGACTCAGCTTCCTGAAGTTTTCAAGCGCATATCTTTTTGTTTCATTAAGTTGTTCATCACTATCATCCCTTAATAACTTTTTCTGAACCTCTTCCAGTTCTTCTCTAGCAGCCATAACTCTATTGGAGATATTGCTGAACTTCTTCTTGTCAAAGCTTTGGAGATGATTCTTCAGGAGCTTAAGCTTCTCAGAAACCCTGTACATGTTGGAATCTCTGACATCTGTTGACCATACGCTTTAGAGAATACCCTTGAATTTATCATTATCCATCCAGAAATTGAAAAATTTAAAGGGCCTTTTGAACCTTTCTTCCTTTTCCCAGAACAATTTAATCGGGCAGTGATCAGATATACCCGGATTCAAAACATGAAGTTGACTTCTCGGAAATTGGTTAATCCAGTTCTCATTTACCAGACATCTGTCAATTCTACTTTTTCTAATTTGCTCATTCCCTCTCGTAGAAGACCAAGTGAAGAAGTTCCCAGAATTGGTAGGCTCGATACAACCCATATCTTTGATGTAGTCATTAAAGTCAATCATATCCCGAGTAATTTCAGATTCTGGGCTACGCTCAGATTCGTTTCTGGTTACGTTGTAATCACCGAGGACAGCCCAAGATTTATCAATACCGATCCAGTTTCTAAGACAATTCTAGAGGAGTCTTCTGTCAGTGCTTGAGTTGCTACCATAGACAATAGCAAGATTAAATACGATTCTTGTGATTCTGTCTTTGACCTCCACCAGGATTGCTTGATCATTCGAAAAGAGAGTCATCACCTCAACAACTTTGTTATCCCAAATAACCGAGATTCTGCCCGTTTTATCATTTGAGTTGTGAATGATTTCCCAGCTACTATCAATACACAGTTTGCTAACCTTCTCAACGTTTCGACTTTTGACTTTTGTCTCAAGAATACCTATAATAGTGATCTTCTGATTCTCAATGATCCTCCTTATTTCTTTACATTTTAGAGGGTCTTTTAGTCCCCTTATGTTCCATGTCACTATATTCATGAATAAATATAAGTGTTAGGTTCCTGACTTTCCAGACTGTCCTGGACCTCTTCATCAGAGAAATCATAAGCATCACTTGCCTCACTATCCTCAATTGCTACAGTTTGATTACATGGAATACTATTGCCATTGAGTGAGGGTTGCCTCATGTAGATCTCATCTTCTCCCGTGATAGATTTAGTATCTTCTGGATCCAGGATCTTTGTCCAATTTACTAGAAGCTCATTGGAGTGACTACAGCAGAGCAATTCTCCATCCCAAACTTCTGTAGTAACTCTTTGGTATACTTAGCATGATTGATGAAGGTTCCTTTATCCAGCTGACGAACTTAAAGACCGAGGAAGAAAGTTAATTCTCCCATCATGCTCATTTCAAATCTGTCATGCATCAGCTTGGCAAACTTCTCACACAATTTGGGGTTAGTTGATCCAAATATAATATTATTAACATATATTTGAACAAGAAGAATGTGAGAATCTTAAGTGAATTTAAACAATGTTTTATCCACAGTTCCAATAACAAAATCATGATCAAACATAAATTCAGTCAAAGTGTCATACCAAGCTCTAGGAGCTTGTTTCAAACCATACAAAGCTTTGTCAAGTTTAAAAACATGATTTGGTAAAGTATGATATACAAAACCAGGAGGTTTCTAAAATGCACTTTTCACATCCCTTTGATAAAATTCTTAAATGATGCATACGCTAGGAAGATTCTAATTGTCTCAGGTCTTGCAACAGGTGCAAAAGACTCATCAAAGTCGATACCTTCCTCATATATGTATCCTTGAGCAACTAAACGGGCTTTGTTTCTAATAAATAAACCATCTTCACTAAGTTTGTTTCTAAAGACCCATCTTGTTCCGATGACTGGCTGATCGGTCGGTCTAAGAGTTAGATGCCACACTTTATTTCTCACAAATTGGTTTAACTCCTCCTACATATCATTGATCCAATCTGTATCAACCACTACTTCACCAATTTTCTTTGGTTCAATTTGAGAAATAAATGCAGAATTGGCCATTTCATGCATCAATTGACGTCTTGTCCTTCGAGGAGAGAAAGAATTTCCGATGATCAATTTTGGTGGATGATTCTTGTTCCATCTGAAGTTGGATCCAAACGGATTGGTCATCTGAATAGGTGACACTGCGACGTCCGAACTCTCAACAGTTTGTTGAATAGAAGTTTGTACGTCTGGTTGGATTTCAATCGGATCAGCCATAGGGTCAAACAACGAAATCCATTTATCCATAGCTTCATCCTCACTTACAGACTCAAGACTCGTTGCTTCTAATATGTTAGAAAGGTCAATGGGATCAATGAAGTTACTCTCAACAGGCTCATCAAAGATGACATGAATGGATTCCTCAACAGTTTGTGTTCTGTTGTTATATACTCTGTAAGCCTTGCTTACTGAGGAATATCCCAACATGAATTCAGCATCCGCTTTGGCATCAAAAATGGTCAAATAAACCTTTCCATTGTTATGAATAAAACATTTACACCCAAATACTTTGAAGTATAAAACTTTGGGAATTCTCCCGTAATACAGTTCATAGAGAGTTTTATCAAAACGTTTGTTAATTATTGACTGATTTTGTGTGTAGCAAGCTGTGTTTATGGCTTCTGCCCAAAACCTCTAAGGTACGTTTGATTCAGCTAGCATGGATCTCACAGCTTCCTTCAGAGTCCTCACTCTTCTCTCAACAATGTCATTTTGTTGTGGAGTTCTGGCACTAAACAATTCGTGTCTAATCCTAGACTCCTCGAGATAAGAGGAAAGGTATCTGTTTGTGAACTCAGTTCCCTGATCACTTCTAATGCAAACAATATTTAAAGATTTCTGATTCTGAATCTTTTAAATATTCTAATCAAATTTTCAGAAGTTTTATCCTTTGATGGTAAAAATGTTACTCATATAAATCGTGAAAAATCATCAATAATAATTAGGGAAAATCTCATTCCTCCTAAGCTCTTTACAGGAATTGGACCAAACAGATCCATGTGTAACAGTTCTAAGCAGCGGTTGGATTGAGATTTCCCTTTACTTTTGAACGATGATATGCCATGTTTGCCTAACTGGCAAGCAGAACATACATTGTTCTTAGAAAACTGTAATTTAAGTAAGCCAATATCTAAATTGTTTGAACAAATGTTGTTGATGGTTTAACCTTTTATGCCATAACTATTTATGTTCATTCTTGGCAATCATGCACATAGGATCAGATGATTCTTTTTGCCAATTTATTTTATATGAGTTTCCTACTCTACTACGGGTTAATAAAGTATTACCATGTTGATCATTAACTAGGCATGCATGAGTTTGAAAATCAACTAATAAACCATTATCACATAACTGACTAATACTAATCAAGTTATAGCACAGATTGTCAATAAGTAACACGTCATTAATGATTAGATTACCATGGATAATCTTACCATTACCCATGGATTTACCCTTCTTGTTGTCACCAAAAGTGATCTTAGGTCCAGAACAATCTGCTATATCAGTGAGAAGCCGTCTGTTTCCTGTTATATGCCTAGAACATCCACTATCAAGATACCATACAGATTCCTCGAGACCATCGTTCACTTTTACCTACACAAAATAATATTTACAATCTTTTGGTACCCACATTCAATTGGGTCCTCGGTCAATCAGTGCTTTAGGAATCCATAGTTGAGTTATTCTGATGGATTTACCATTGTTTATGATTAATGTGTATGATTTTGACATAGCAGACGTTTTCCTGCTAGTCACTGATCCCTTAGCTTTTGAAGATGATTTTCTTTTAAAACTCCTTGACTTTGAGTCAGGTTTTAGATTGTCAGACTTGCTGGTTTCTTCTAACTTATTTTTCAGTCAGCTAACAGTCGGCAGAACATAAGTTATTTCATTCTTCAAAGCTAATTCTTCATGATTTGGATTAGATTCACTGTCAGTTAAACTCCCTTTGACAAAGCTTATTGGCTTAAGCTTGTCAGTTGCTGAGTTTGACTTTTTGCAGAACTGGTTTGGGTCATTGCCATCAAATCCTAAATTGGATCTAGATCCAGTAGGTTTCAACCGACTAATCTAATATTTGACAGCTTCTCCAGACCTCGTCCAAGCACTAACAACATAGTTTAACCTTTTGTTTTCAGAAGAAAGAGTTTGAATCTGTTCCTTGAGCATCTCATTCTCGGATGAGATCTCTAATATTTTCTTTTCAAAAATATTTGATTCATAAGTTTTAAGTGAAGATGAAATATTGGTCTCATATTTTACTTTCATTTCATAAAAGGAATCTGATAAATTTCTGTACTCAATGGTCATGTCATTGAGTGCAGTAGTTAACTCTTCGTTGGTAAATTCTGATGGGGAAATATCATTTACCTTGAATTGATCGTCTTCCATCAAGCATGTTACAGTTTCAGTATCCTTTTCAACAGGAGAATCCTCTGAATCGTTGTCGGCCCATTTGGATTTGTTTTCAACACACGTGAAAACTTTCTGATCCTTCTGATTCTTCTTGGCTTGAACATTTCGACCATAGATCTGAATCAGCTTCTCCCAGATTTTTTTAGCAGAGGAACATGACTTGATCTCGTAGAATATGTTCATGTTGATAGATTGATACAAAATATTTTTGGCCACATTGTCGAGGTTGTTGGTCATCTTATCTTTTGTAGTCCACTCATATCTTCGCTTCGAAATTTTTATGGGACCATCGGTAATGACGCTCCACATATCACAATCAAGATCAGCCAAGTGAGCTTGCATTCTCATCATCCAATAGTCGTAGTTGTCTTTTGAAAGGAGAGAGATCTAATTGATGATATACATGATTCAGGTTCTTGATGCTTGAGCATAGAAACAAGGATCTGATACCAATTAATAGGATCGGTGTAATCAATAAAGACGGGGGTCTGGCTATTGATGATGGCTTCGGATAAACGAGTTGATAGAAATCCTGTTAGGGATTTATATCGCTTTCTATTCTTCACAAACCCTTGCAAACTCTTGAACGATTCAAGTGCGGAAATGTTTGCTCAGGTTTAAAGCTAAGAACCAAATAAGGAGAAGATGACAGAATGTAAATGACACAAAGAGTTGTTTATGGATGTTCGGAGCAAATCTCTCATACGTCACCCCTTCTTCCTACCACCGGAAAGATTCACTATACGTTTCTTAGAATCAAATACAGTTGCAAGGCTAGCTCACTGTTGAACAGAATAGACTCTGTTCAACTTATAGTATATTGAAGAATATCACTCATCTAGACAATACTTTGATTATATCTCTCTCTTGATAAACACAGTAAAGAAAGAAAGCAATTCGTGACTATGTTCAGTGTTCAGTGACTGATAGATCGATATCTCTCGGATTCCGGCAGTTCGTCCGTTATCCTTGAGAGTCTTTAAATAGAGAGTAGGAACCAACGGTCGAATCTTCTGTAATGACACATGGCGAACTTTCCTTGGAACGCCTCCATAATACACAGATACAGCATACTCTGAGCACCAAGATCGTGATCTTACCAATCTGGTAGTGCACAGAATATTCTTCTAGAATTTTCCTGTAAGAAACAAGTAGTGTGAAGAATATTTGCTTACGTGGCATTAGTTAATTGGTTGCAACTGGCTGTCGTACTGATCTGCACTGAAAAGTGGAGCAGGAGTAGCATACAACTAATTGATTGTGGGTAGACGAATGCTAGCTTCAAGCAACTGCTTAAGCATGGCATTAGACATTTTTCACTTAGACTGACAAGTCTAATGAAGTTAGACGTCCACGTCTACTAGCAGAATCCATTAGACCACCTGGTCTAATGGGATTAGACGACACGTCTAATTACGTTTCCCTTCAGACTAATCTGAAGGAGTTAGACTACACGTCTAACTCTCATCTATTAGACGAAACGTCTAATTATGTTTCCCTTCAGACTAATCTGCAAGAGTTAGACTGCACGTCTAACTCTCATCTGTTAGACGGCACGTCTAACTACGTATCCGTTAGACTGCACGTCTAACTACGTATCCGTTAGACTGCACGTCTAACTACGTATCCGTTAGACTGCACGTCTAACTACGTATCCGTTAGACTGCACGTCTAACTACGTATCTGTTAGACTGCACGTCTAACTACGTATCTGCTAGACTGCACGTCTAACTACGTATCTGTTAAACTGCACGTCTAACTATACATCTGTTAGACTGCACGCCTAACTACGTATTTGTTAGACTACACGTCTAACTACGTATCTGTTAGACGGCACGTCTAACTACGTATCTGTTAAACGATACGTCTAACTACGTATCCGTTAAACTGCACGTCTAACTACGTATCTGTTAGACTACACGTCTAATTACGTCTGTTAGACTGCATGTCTAACTACGCATGTTAGACTGCATGTCTAACTACATATCTGTTAGACTACATGTCTGTCTACGTGCGTCTAATTGTCAATCAGTCTAATGAACCTCATTCAGACTTAGTCTAATATAACATGTTTTCGATACACCTGCACCAAAAACAATTAGACGGCTTAGTTTAAGTTTTATACCAACTCATCATCAAAATTTCATTAGTCGGTATACTTTGACCCTTAGTCAAAATAATTTGACCCAACAGAATCAATTCTAGCTACCTTGTATGACGCATATTAAACTTACTTTGAGTAAAAATATATTTCAAATTTTTATGATTCTCCTGAATTTCAACTTTTGACCATATAAGAAATGTTTGTCAAATTTTTAATGAAATTACAATTGTTGCAAATTTTTTAGACGGTAGATGGTTTAGTTCATGCTAAAACTTCTTCAATCTTCTTCAAATTTATTGACACGCCTGTCTTGTGACATGATTTGTTTGTAAAATGATATTTTATCAAGCCAAAACTCACATTTGAAAATTTAGAATATAATTGTTTTTTCAAAGTTTACAGTACTATTCTTATATGACTTTTATGTTACGCACTAAAATAACCTAATTTAAAGTGGGATACAATGTAAGTGAAGTATCGTGAAAACTTCATAAATTTAAAAAAAAATGACTTATTTTCCGTTAATCAAGAAATGTTTGAATACAATGTAGAATATTATTTAAAGAATATATCCACCAAAGATAATCTAGTTCTTCGATATTATGGATGAGAAGCGAATAGTACAGGACATATCCAAATTCTTAAAAGTGGGGTTGGGAGCAGAAAGAAAAAATTGTAAAAGTCCTTAATTTTCTTAATTGTAATTTGACTAATTTAACTTATTGTTTTCGTGATACCTTAAGTTAATAATATATGGATTCCATTAATGTTGTTCATAATATGGTCCAATATGTCTATTTATTGAAGATATTTATTGAAGAAGTTGTGTGATTCTAAATTTCCTTTAAAAATTTCGTTTTTTGGATGAAGTACTATGCATAAAAGGATCTTGATGGATAATAGATGGATAAAAAATAGTACATTATGGTTTGTCGTTACAAAATATGTTGTGAAGTGGTGGAGATGACACATCACTTCCTTTTGCATTACAATTGAGCGACTGCGATTTAGAGCCTACTTTAAAACATGATTGACATTGAGTGGGAAGGGTCGACCTTGGAGTAAAGATACATATGCAGTTGCATAGGGCCCCCTTCACGGGGCCCTCAATTTTTCAATATATAATAGTATTATTAATTATATATTATATTATTAATTTTTCTTTTTTTTTTCTTTTCGTATTATACAATATATATATATATATAACTTTTTATCTCCTTTTTTTATCTCTTTCCGTTTTATATATGAGATATTATTGTTGTATATTTGATTTGGATATATATTTTATTAAATATAAAATTTATAATTATTAATTCTATAAATAATTAAAATTTTAAAAAAATTATTAAAAATTTTGGAGCCACAAAATTAAAATTTGCATTGGCCCCCAATCTTCAGGGTCGGCCATGTGAGTGATTGATGTTTTAATTTATCGTAGGTTGTTAGGATTTTGGATATAAATTGTGAGCTCGATTAAATTGAGTTGATGAGTCTTTATTTCGATTATTTTTTAGTGGACTATTTGACTCGGAAAGAATTGTATGGCGTTAAGTATTCACGGTTGATCATTTCGTTAATTCACAACGCTAAAAAATCGGTGGAACCGATCGGTGAACTCGTCGATCTTCTTGAAATCTATAAGCTCATTAATGTTAGAGTTTATGTTTGGTTTGTTCAGTGGTGAACATTTTTTTTATTTTTTTTTAATTGTTGCTCTGAAATGTTTAATCTTGTTGTGTTTTAGGTATGTTTTAGTGACTATGTAAACACTTGTGTTTTTATATTAATTTTATCGTTATACTTAAACTACTATCCTTTCGCATCTATTGTAAGAGATTGATTAGGATGATTCACTATAATAGTTGAATTAAGATACTACTTTGTTTCTGTTGTACATTTGGATGAATTTCACCTTTTTTTAATGGTTATGCAAGTATATTTATTTAATTTAAATGAATATTGACAACCAAGTTATATAAAAAAAATTACATTGACCTTAATCTTTTAATTTTTAATTTAATTAAATATTTGTTTACTTAATTTTTAAAAGATGAATGAAATTTACGTACATGTTTCATCCTAATGTATCTTTTATTTTATTTAAGTTCATATTAAATATTTTCTAAACCCACAATATAAACTTTAATTTTTTAATCCGTTCCTCACTCCTATCAAAAGAAATTCTAAAGAAAATTCACATTAATTTAATAATAGCTATTTCTAACGTATTCTAATATATATTCTGGGTATGATAATGTCATGAATAAATCAAACTTTTATAAGTATTTAATAATATAATTAATGAATAAACTGTACATTGTAAATTAGTTAAAAATAATGATTTAGTAACTCATTTCAGTTAAGGTAGTAACTATTGAAAAAAAATTCAAAGATGACCATTCTTCCTAAAAGTGATTTTCTATTATTTTATTGTTATTTATTTATGAATAAAAAGAGTTGATTACTAATAAGCCTGCGGGGAGGTTGCGTGAATAAAAGGTGATTATGAATTAGGTAGAATTTGTCGACTTGGTGGATGTAATAATTATAAAATATTATATATAATAAATATTTGGTCATTGAGTTTATATTATAAAATATATTATATTTTAGAAGAAAATATTTGAAATTAAATCCTCATAAACTTTATAACGCTATCAAATATATTCCATACTTCTCATTTAATTATTTTATATATTGAAATAAAGAAGTATTTAAATTTATATTTACTATTACTAATTATTTTTAAAATAAATAATAAAAAAAATTTAATAAAAAAAATTAAGTTGCGAAATCAAGAAATATCGTCTTATAAGTTGCGAAATCAAGAAATATCGTCTTTAAACAAAGTCATCATTCAAGATTGATTATCTGACTTTAATCCCATATTCTGAAGTCTTATTGGAATATGGGTAAAAAGAAAAATAACAAGGCGAAAAAAATGAATGAATTTATTCTTAAAAGAATCAAAGAAATTGTAAAAAAGGAAATTAACATAATAGTTGAAAAAGTAATTAATGTAAAAGTGTAGGAAAAAAGCAAATATCCAATTGTTGCTAAAAAACTTTTACAAAATAATGCAGGGATCAAGGAGAAGAAGGAAAGAGTTTGGATGATAGGATATAATGAAAGGGCAATTTATTTGGACTAAAAAATCAAATCACCAAACTCCTAATGCATGCTAAGAAAAGAGAGATTGTACTTAGTAAGAAGAAAAATGAAAAAATACAACAGTCTAATTGTTACGCCCTAATTTCCTACTTTCATGCACCTAAATCAAGACAATATCGGCCATAAATGCGGAAACGCTAGGGTGCCTATCTGACCCGATCATTGAAAAGGTTGATAGAAAATACGGTCCTACGGTCTCGGTCCCTCCTTCCACACACATCTCCAACACCACGCTTCCGCTCCAACTCTTCCTTCACCTGTCATAAAATCCGCTGGCTGGATACCTACACCACACAAGCATAGTGAGTCTACGGACCCAGCAAGCATTTATAATAAAACCATTTAAGCCATTGCATCCATGAGGGTTTTTAAGGGTATCTCATCAATCAATCATGTATAGTTGCATACTGAGCACATATTCGGGTCCTTAGCCCGGAGAGCTGATCCTCCGGGGTGGGCATCCCTTCGTCAATTCCTCCAGCCATATTTGAGAGCATCGGACCACCAGAGCTCATCCTGCGTGGCCATCCTCTCGTATCCGTCAATTCCTCCATGATTATCTCTTAGATTCCATAGCCCTTAACTCAAAACCATCCTTCTTTAGAAAACCATGGACTTACAATGAAAACATGCTTTGAAACCATATGCATCGTTTATATAAAATACATGATAAATAGCACTGTGTGGGTTTTAGAAAGCGTATAGAAAAGTACTTGCCTGAGAATTCCTTGTTTGCGGAATCTTCGGTCGGACCACTCGGCCCTGGGTGCCATCATCCACGGTCGTAGATCTCGGTCATGACCGCAGATTCCTCGGTCAAGAAAAGTGTGATTTTAGGACGTGACAAACTACCACCCTTATAATGAATTTCGTCCCCGAAATTCGATCATAAAGGAAGTACAAATAGTGTGTTTGTGAAAAAAAATGATTTCATGAAAAACATTACTTCCAACCGTTATGAAAAACGATTTCATGTCATGCAAAATATCATTTTAAAAACAATTTACAGACATGAAGGCCTTGGAGGTGCATCTGCAGGAGCATATGTGTGAAAGTACAAAGGTTCGGAACCGTTGCTCTGATACCAAGTTGCTACGCCCTAATTTCCTACTTTCATGCACCTAAATCAAGGCAATATCGGCCATAAATGCGGAAACGCTAGGGTGCCTATCTGACCCGATCATTGAAAAGGTTGATAGAAAATACGGTCCTACGGTCTCGGTCCCTCCTTCCACACACATCTCCAACACCACGCTTCCGCTCCAACTCTTCCTTCACCTGTCATAAAATCCGCTGGCTGGATACCTACACCACACAAGCATAGTGAGTCTACGGACCCAGCAAGCATTTATAATAAAACCATTTAAGCCATTGCATCCATGAGGGTTTTTAAGGGTATCTCATCAATCAATCATGTATAGTTGCATACTGAGCACATATTCGGGTCCTTAGCCCGGAGAGCTGATCCTCCGGGGTGGACATCCCTTCGTCAATTCCTCCATCCATATTTGAGAGCATCGGACCACCAGAGCTCATCCTGCGTGGCCATCCTCTCGTATCCGTCAATTCCTCCATGATTATCTCTTAGATTCCATAGCCCTTAACTCAAAACCATCCTTATTTATAAAACCATGGACTTGCAATGAAAACATGCTTTGAAACCATATGCATCGTTTATATAAAATACATGATAAATAGCACTGTGTGGGTTTTAGAAAGCGTATAGAAAAGTACTTGCCTGAGAATTCCTTGTTTGCGGAATCTTCGGTCGGACCACTCGGCCCTGGGTGCCATCATCCACGGTCGTAGATCTCGGTCATGACCGCAGATTCCTCGGTCAAGAAAAGTGTGATTTTAGGACGTGACAAACTACCACCCTTATAATGAATTTCGTCCCCGAAATTCGATCATAAAGACAGTACAAATAGTGTGTTTGTGAAAAAAAATGATTTCATGAAAAACATTACTTCCAACCGTTATGAAAAACGATTTCATGTCATGCAAAATATCATTTTAAAAACAATTTACAGACATGAAGGCCTTGGAGGTGCATCTGCAGGAGCATATGTGTGAAAGTACAAAGGTTCGGAACCGTTGCTCTGATACCAAGTTGCTACGCCCTAATTTCCTACTTTCATGCACCTAAATCAAGGCAATATCGGCCATAAATGCGGAAACGCTAGGGTGCCTATCTGACCCGATCATTGAAAAGGTTGATAGAAAATACGGTCCTACGGTCTCGGTCCCTCCTTCCACACACATCTCCAACACCACGCTTCCGCTCCAACTCTTCCTTCACCTGTCATAAAATCCGCTGGCTGGATACCTACACCACACAAGCATAGTGAGTCTACGGACCCAGCAAGCATTTATAATAAAACCATTTAAGCCATTGCATCCATGAGGGTTTTTAAGGGTATCTCATCAATCAATCATGTATAGTTGCATACTGAGCACATATTCGGGTCCTTAGCCCGGAGAGCTGATCCTCCGGGGTGGGCATCCCTTCGTCAATTCCTCCAGCCATATTTGAGAGCATCGGACCACCAGAGCTCATCCTGCGTGGCCATCCTCTCGTATCCGTCAATTCCTCCATGATTATCTCTTAGATTCCATAGCCCTTAACTCAAAACCATCCTTATTTATAAAACCATGGACTTGCAATGAAAACATGCTTTGAAACCATATGCATCGTTTATATAAAATACATGATAAATAGCACTGTGTGGGTTTTAGAAAGCGTATAGAAAAGTACTTGCCTGAGAATTCCTTGTTTGCGGAATCTTCGGTCGGACCACTCGGCCCTGGGTGCCATCATCCACGGTCGTAGATCTCGGTCTGGACCGCAGATTCCTCGGTCAAGAAAAACGTGATTTTAGGACGTGACAAACTACCACCCTTATAATGAATTTCGTCCCCGAAATTCGATCATAAAGGAAGTACAAATAGTGTGTTTGTGAAAAAAAATGATTTCATGAAAAACATTACTTCCAACCGTTATGAAAAACGATTTCATGTCATGCAAAATATCATTTGAAAAACAATTTACAGACATGAAGGCCTTGGAGGTGCATCTGCAGGAGCATATGTGTGAAAGTACAAAGGTTCGGAACCGTTGCTCTGATACCAAGTTGTTACGCCCTAATTTCCTACTTTCATGCACCTAAATCAAGGCAATATCGGCCATAAATGCGGAAACGCTAGGGTGCCTATCTGACCCGATCATTGAAAAGGTTGATAGAAAATACGGTCCTACGGTCTCGGTCCCTCCTTCCACACACATCTCCAACACCACGCTTCCGCTCCAACTCTTCCTTCACCTGTCATAAAATCCGCTGGCTGGATACCTACACCACACAAGCATAGTGAGTCTACGGACCCAGCAAGCATTTATAATAAAACCATTTAAGCCATTGCATCCATGAGGATTTTTAAGGGTATCTCATCAATCAATCATGTATAGTTGCATACTGAGCACATATTCGGGTCCTTAGCCCGGAGAGCTGATCCTCCGGGGTGGGCATCCCTTCGTCAATTCCTCCAGCCATATTTGAGAGCATCGGACCACCAGAGCTCATCCTGCGTGGCCATCCTCTCGTATCCGTCAATTCCTCCATGATTATCTCTTAGATTCCATAGCCCTTAACTCAAAACCATCCTTATTTATAAAACCATGGACTTGCAATGAAAACATGCTTTAAAACCATATGCATCGTTTATATAAAATACATGATAAATAGCACTGTGTGGGTTTTAGAAAGCGTATAGAAAAGTACTTGCCTGAGAATTCCTTATTTGCGGAATCTTCGGTCGGACCACTCGGCCCTGGGTGCCATCATCCACGGTCGTAGATCTCGGTCTGGACCGCAGATTCCTCGGTCAAGAAAAACGTAATTTTAGGACGTGACACTAATAACTTAACATTCACTATCTCTAGGACTAGAATTTACTAAAGAAAAATGAATATGAAGTGATAGTAAATGGTCTGTTGCAACAATGATGGACTTAATGAAGGCTCCTAAATTGAAGACTTATACTATCATAAGTAATTAATTCTACATGAAATATCAATGAAGTCTAGATGAACAACATTGGGAAGAAAGTCAAAGATCATTTATATAAAGGAAAAATCTACTTGCGCAATGTACAAACAAAAAGGAAAGTACTAAATTTTTCTTTTGAATTTAAATTGTCTGTTGTAGTATAAGTAAATTGTGCTAGGTAATGAGAAAATGTAGTGGTGGCAAACTATATAGGAATTAATATAGATTTATTTCTAGTCACCAAAGAGCATTTAATAGTAGGAAAAGGGATTTGAGAAAAATTCAGCAAATGTACATTATCTTTTCTTTCTGAAATTCGAGAAAAGATCAAATCTGGATGAAATTCTGAAAATTTTACTACATATATTGGATACAACTGCATGGAGTTGGAAAGATGGTATGAAGATTTAACATTTTAAGCAAATTTAAGAAAACGGCTCATATATGGTTCAAACTTTGGAATATCTATACACACATGTAATGTAGAAGTTCTTAGTTATTTTGCAGGTTTATTGGGTAGACCAATATATATGAACTAATTACTAAAAGAGGAAAGCATCTTTCTTTTTCTAGAATTAGTATTGGGATGCATCCTCTAAAACATTGTCAGATAAAATGACAATGGTTGACAAGTGTAAACACTAAAAATATAAACCCCAATTTATAATATTAAAATAATTATTTTGATTTAAATTCAAATAAATAAAAGAAAAATAATTCCCCATAGAAAAATAAAGCAATTAAAATAATTAAATAATATTAATTATTGTGATAATTAATCTAATTAATTAAGGGAGGTCAAAAAAATATTTAGAATAAATGTTGTACTCATTTTATCTTGAAATCATTTTAGAAAAATCAATGGAGTAAAAATAAATCATTTAAGATGAAATCTGGAACACATTTCATCTCCAAAAACTATTTATTTAACCCTAAAATATACAAAAAAAAATTAAACTGGTAAAATATTTACCATATTTATTTAAATACTTTGTATATTTAATAAGATCAAAATTAAAGACAAAAGGATGAAAAAAAAAAATTCAAACAATCCCCTAAGGTTTTAAATAAAAAATAAAATTCATAATCGGGTGTAGCCGAAATCATGAAGGAAAACTACAATCGTGACCGTCCTCATTGGATCAACATTGAATTTTCATCCAACGCTCTAGTCGTGTTGTGTAGTCGGTTGCAATCGAAGAAGCGTGTGACCGAGAAGCACCGGGTCGGCTAATGCATTTTTGTCGAAACGTGGACAGAACGCCTAATCACCAACGACGCTTGAAGAATCGCTGACAGAACTCACCTCGATCGCCAAACGTGCACGAAACGATGTCGTTTTGGACCCCGATTGTCTTATTCGTTGCGACGCTAGAGGGATAAGGATGATGTCTCATCCTTTGATTTTCCAAAATTGAAACTTCCTCCATAGTCAACCAAAACGTCTGATTTCAAAGATGAAATGATCATCCTACCACGCTGATCATTTCTCCTACATCAATAAGGATGAATCACCCATATTCTGGCCAATTAGTTCAAAAACAGCCAAAACAATATTAATTGTTTTTGGCTTATCTGATCCACTTGGGTGGATCAAATCCGAAGCCAAGAGGTCAAGTCTCTAGCTCCAAATCACAATTTACAAGAAATCCGCCATTAAAGCTCAAAGCTTCTGAATTTTTCGAAAATCCGTGTAAGGCCTTAAAGCTTGGATTTAAGCATCCCAAATTTTTTCATAAGGTCCTAGGAGTGTTCTCCAATCCTTGGTAAGATTCCAATCACACTCTAATTTATATTTCTAATTTGAAATTTTTATATTTCAAATTTCATAAGTTTCTATGTTGTCTAGTTATTAAGTTTTATGATTGGAAATCGATTCTATGATCATTTACAAACTTTTCAAAAATCCGTGTAAGGCCTTAAAGCTTGGATTTGAGCATCCCAAAATATTTCATAAGGTCCTAGGAGTGTTCTTCAATCCTTGGTAAGATTCCAATCATACTCTAATTCATATTTCCAGTTTGAATTTGAAATTTTTATATTTCAAATTTCATAAGCTTGTATGTTGTCTAGATATTAAGTTTTATAATTGGAATCGATTCTACGATCATTTACAAAAAATTTGTATATGCTAGAGACAATCAATCAACATTAAACAAACAAAAAACCAAATTTGAATTTTGTAAAATTCAAAAATTAGGTTTACTGTTCTTGGACTAATTCTCGTGGATCACAACCTAGAAAGCTTTCCAAGTTGATTGTAATGATGTTGGGTAATTGTTTGGATCATGTTTGTTCCATCCCGATAATGTTTGATCAAAATCAAAATTTCAAATTAATTGAAAATCTTGAATTTTTGAATTGGTCCAAACAGACAACTAGTGTTCTTGTTTTTGTGTCAATCAAATATATGATGTATAAGGAAGCTATTGGATAGCTCCTTTTATTTCAAAATAGCCTTAAAACCAAAAACCCGGGTTTTGGCTACAAACTATTTTGAATAAATTGATCATAATTCGAGTCGATTGATACTTTGAGATGATTATTTACATGTTCCTGAGAGCTTTGTGAAACTATCCAAGCCCTTGGACCAATGAATCCAATCCTAAATCAAAATTTCAAAACTTGCAATTTTGGTGTTCTTGAGGACCGACGGGTCCGATCGAGGATCTTCGGTCCAGACCGACGAGACCGACCAAAAAATCCTAACACTAGACCGAGAATTTCAATAGGACCGATAGGTCCGACCGATGTTCTTGAACTAGAACCGAGAGGTCCGACCAATGTTCTTCACCTAGGACCGAGAGGTCCGACCGAGGATGTTTACATCCAAGACTGAGAGGTCTAATCCAGAAACTAGAGGTCTAACTTAGGACTGAGGAATTTCGACCCCGACCGAGAATTCTCGAACTTAAGCCCGATGAAGTTAACCAAGGGAAAACCTAGGAGTGGTGATTTTTATACCCCGACCGATAAACTCAATTAAGGACTGAGAGTCCTTAGCACCTAGGACCGAGGCTTCTTAGCCCGGACTGATGGGTCCGCCCGAGGGTCTCGGACCCCGACGGAGAAAACTAAACCCAAAGCTTAGGACTCCGGTCCTAATGCCTGTTTGGTTCTTCTTTTTAAAATCCAAAATTATTTTTGTAATTTTAGAATACCACACCATTTTCTAAAAATTCTAAGTGATTAGAAAATGATTTCAAAATATTTTTGGGATATTTCCACAAAAATATTTTGTCAAAGGCTTGTTTGAGATTTATGTTTAAACCTTAATGCCTTTAAAACGACTAATGTTCTTTAGGTATTATCCTCCTTGTCATTATCAGCATAGGTACCACCATTTAAATATTGTCTTTAAAATAAATAAACGCTAAAACTTAGAAGCATGACTAGGACTGGAAGAATAATTGGTTAAAACTAAAACGTTATACAATCGATTTTCAAAAGCCAAGTTTATAATATATAGAGACCGTTTTTAAAACGGGTACAGAGGATGAAGCACGAAAGCCCTTTCTGAGTATCACCAAACTTTGAACCAAAATAAAACTATAGTGAAAAATACGTTTGTACACGTACACCTTTTTATTGATTTTTTAAAAATCAGTTGGCGACTCTGTTTTTAAATAAATAATCTTTTAAATTAATCTTGTTTAATTAAATTAAGCCAATGGATTTCATAAAAATTAAATTGTTATTTGATTATCACAAATCCCCAAATTATTAAAATTTGAACGAAAATTAATTATTTCATAATTAATTTTAAAAGCGTCCATGTGTTATAAAAATCTTTTAAAATAATGTTTTATTTTTTAAAAAATTGACTAGCACGCAAACCAATGTTGAAACTATAAAATCTCGAGCCACCACAAACATGCACGAGCGAGTGCGGGATCCCCGAGGGTTACAGAATGAAAAGAAAATTTATTGTCATAGAAATCACTTATGAGTGGAAGCCACATAGGTGTTCATTCTGCAATACTTTCCAACATGATAGCACGAAATGTGCTCAAGCTAAGGAATAATAGTAGAGAATACTAAAAGGCCATAAAGAAAAAAAACAAGAAAATAAAATAGAGGAGTTTATCATCAAAGTAAAATGTGGAGTAAGAGCAGGAAATTGAAGCTAGTGAGGACTCTAAAAATGAAAAAAACAATGTGAATGAAGGAAAGAGTGTAAACGGAATTCTAATTAAGAAGATGATAAAGGTTGTAATGAAACAGAGATTGAGGGAAAAAAGGAAGTTGATTCTCAAACAAGTCAAGATATAGTAGAAGAAACTAGAGAGGAAGATACTCAAATTAATCAAGCTGAAGTAGAGGATACAAAAGTTGATGTAGAGGATACCAAAGTTGATGCTGAAGGAAACAAAGACAAGAATCTTAAAATTCAAGTAGAGAACAACAAAGATAAGAACCTTAAACTCCTAAAAAAGAACTCTTTCTATCATATTAGCACGTGTTTGTACAAAAAATAGATTACACAATGTGAATAAGCAAGCTTTGTCATCTTCTTCAATTCAATCTACTTGCATCGCAAGAGGAAAGGGAAGGGAAAGAAGGCCTAACGATGCAACAAGTTTATATGTAATTAAACACCCTGGGTAGTTTGGATTTGTTTTTGATTGTATTCTTTTCATTTGTAATATATGTTTTTAACTTTTGCGAATGCTATTAATCAGTTTCTTTAAGATCTTTTGATTATCATTCTTTAATCATAACTAGGGTTTGTCTAGTTTTGATATTAACTCTCCCATTTTTTGGATTTGTAATGAAATAGTATTAATTGTTTTTCAAAAAAAATTGTTTATATCCTTATAAATAATCAAATGAATATTTAATACAACTAGCATAATCTCTCTTTGCGTGGCAAGGATTAATAAAAATTCACATTTATATTGTTTTTTATTGTCGTCGTCATTATCTTCATTGTCATTATTGTCATCATCTCTATTGTCGTCTTTTTTTTTTTAGTCTTCAATATTTATGGTCTCAACAGGAGGGGCTTCGATGGTTGAAGAAGCTTCGTGATCGTCTTCATCGCTGTTTATTAAAAAAAAAAGGTTTTAAAAATAAATCTCAGTTTTAATATAACTATAAATTGTTTTTAATTTAATAAAATTGATATATTTGACAAATTGAATAAAAAATACAACATATAAAAAGTTGAAATAAACGATACTCACCTCTTTGTCGTCGTCATCATCATCATCATCATTTTTATTGTTCTTCACATCTTCGTTGTCAACATCTATAGTCTGAACATTAGGAGCTTCAATGGTTGAAAAAGTTTAGTGGTCGTCTTCCTCCTCTTATTTATCGTTATTTTCGTAATTTATCCAAAAAAAAAGGATAACAAATTTGATAAAAAAAAATAACCTTCATTTAACTTTTTCTCATCAACTCACCGACTTCTTCCTCTTCGACCTCTTACCATCATTTTTCGGTCAACCAACAATATTTTTTTTTTTTCGTTATAGACCTCTCATATTACTAATCTTGTGACCTCAATTTTGCACCAAACTATGTCAAAAATACCACAAATTTTACCCTCACTTTTGTCAAACTAACCATCTCATCATATCACCAACCTCTTTAACATCACCTCTTTAGTCAACCAACAATCTCATTCATATATTTAACCACCAATTTGTTTTTTTCCAATGAACGTCTCATTACTAATCTCGTGACCTCGCTTGGAGTAATTTTACATCAACCATCTCATATACTTATCGCGACCTATTTACCTTCACTTCGGCAAACGAACCACCAATCCAATTGACATGTCATCTCGTGACCTCACTTTCACACTTCGGTCACCAACCATCTCATTCATACATTAATCACCACCAATCATTTATGACCTTACGATCATTTGTTATCAGTCTCTTATCCCTCGACAAACCAACCACCAATCCCAATTTTACCGGCCTTTTGTCCCTTGACAAACCAACCACTAATCATAAATGACCTCTCATATCGTGACCTCTCTTTCATATGTCTTTAATCCCTCAACAAATCAACATCAAATATCAATTGGCCTTAAATCTCGTGATCTTACGATACTTTATATTACTGGTCACTTATCCCTCGGTAAACTAATCATCAATTCCAATTGACCTCTCATCTTGTGACCTCATTATTTTCACATGCTTCTATCTCTCATCAAACCAACCACCAATATCAATGAATCTCTCCATCTTATGACAACACACTTTCACAAGCCTTTTATCTCTCGACAAACCAATCACCAATTCCAAATCATACTTTCGCACGTCTCTTATCACTTAGTAAACTAACCATCAATCTCAATCAGACACACTTTCACATGCCTCTTATCACTCGGAAAACCAACCACCAATCTCAATCATACTTTCACACGCCTCTCTTATCCCTCAACAAACCAATCATGAACCTGAATCGACCTCTTAACCCTCGGAAAACCAACCACCAATTCTCAATGTTACAAACCTCTCATTTAGTGACCTCAAAATTTCACACTCACATGTCTCTTATCTCTCCCCAAACTAACCACCAATAACAATCAACCTCTAATCTCGTGACCTTAGGATCTTTTATTACCGCCCTCTTATCCCTCAACAAACTAACCATTAATCAAAATCACACTTTCACATGCGTCTTATCCCTCGACAAACTAACCACCAACCTCAATCACACTTTCACACTTCTCTTAACCCTTGGCAAACCAACCACCAAATTTCAATTGGCCTCTAATTGCGTGATCTCATGATCCCTTGTTACAGGTCTTTTATTTTTCATAAAATCACATCTCAATCACACTTTCACATGTCTCTTATCCATCGACAAACTAATCATCAATTAATCGACATTTAACCTTATGACCTCACACTTTGGTCAATCAAATATTTGATTGATATCAATTTAACTACAAATATCTCATTTTTTATCGGTTTCTTATTTTTCAGCAAATCAGCCATCAATCACAATATTAATGACCTCTTATTTCTCGACAGACTAATCACAAATCTTAATCGGCCACTTTCACACGCCTTTTATCCCTTAACAAGCCAGCCACCAAGCTAAAGTGACCTTTTATCTATCACTCGACAAATCTACCACCAATCCCAATGTTACTGGCATCTTATCCCTCAACAAACCAATTACAAAAATCTCAATCGACCTCTCATCTCGTGACCTCACACATTCACACTCACATGCCTCTAATCTCTCGGCAAACCAACCACCAATCACAATTGATTTCTAATCTCATGACCTTATGATTCTTTATTACTAGCATATTTATCCCTCAACAAATCAACCACGAATCTCAATATTACTGGACTTTTATCCCTTAGAAAAACAACCACCAATCCCAATCACACTTGCATATGTCTTTTATCTCTCGGCAAACCAACCACCAACACAATCGATCTCTAATCTCGTCATCGAACGATCATTTGTTATCAGCATCTTATTTATTTGACAAACAACATCACAATCACACTTTCACACGTCTCTTATCCTCCAACAAACCAACCACCATTCTCAATCGACATTTAATCTCAATGACCATCACACTTTCACACGTCTTTTATCCCCGACAAACTAAAAACCAAATTAATCCATCTTTAACCTCGTGACTCACACTTTCACAATTTGATTAATTAAATATTTGGTTCATATATTTTTAATCACCAATATCTCGTTTGTTATTGACCTCTTTTCACTCAGCAAATCAACCACCAATCTCAATGTTATCGATCTTTTATGTTTCGACAAAACAACCACCAATCATAATCGATCTCTCATCTCATGAGAATATTGTACACAACCATCTCATCATTTTTAACTTCATGACCTTACTATCCTTTCTTACTAGCCTCTTTATCCCTCGACAAACCAACAACGAATCTTAATAATTACCGACCTCTTATCCATCGAAAAACTAACCACCAATCTCAATCACACTTCCATATGTCTCTTATCTCTCAACAAACCAATCACCAACACAGTCGATCTCTAATCTCATGAATAAAAGATCATTTGTTATCTTCATTTTATCTCTTGGTAAATCACATCACAATCACACTTTCACACGTCTCTTATCCCACGACAATCAACCACCAATCTCAATCGACCTTTAGCTTTGTGACCTCACACTTTGGTCAATATCTCATTTGTTACCGGTCACTTATCACACTTTGGTCAATATCTTATTTCTCGACAAAACAACCACCAATCGCAATGGATCTTATCTCGTGAGCATTTTGTACACAACCATCTCATCATTTTTAACTTCACTTCCGCAAACGAAAAGTATTATTCAAATATTTAACCAATAATATTTCTTCATAATAATTTTATAATATTTTAAAAGTTGTGTTTAATGGGTTCGAACATTTGTCTTTATTATGTGTCATGTACACTTTACCACTAAACCACTTAATATTATTGATTTATATTTTAATTTTATGAATAAATATATAATTTATATGACTGTTAATTAAAAAAATCACTAAATTAACATTAAAAAAATCTCATTCTCTAACATTAGAAAGAAAAAAACTTATAAGAATTAATGGAAAAAAAAATATTGCAATCTCATTTACATATTTATATAAAAATATTTGGTTGAATTTAAATTATAAAACTTGTATAACTTGTATAGCTTAATTGGTTATAGTCTTGCATTTACCATCTATATAGGTATAGATTGCAAGTTAAAAACCAATAAATATAATTTTTAATTTAATTTTTTAATCAACCGTTCCAAATATATGGGCGGATTAACTCGCGATCTGATACAAGTATTCATATACTCTCACATATATGTTCAAATTAACCATATCTTTCGACCCGACAAACTGAGAAAACTTTGTTTAAGCATCATTATATATAAACTCAGTTTTAAGCATCATTATTAGAGTAACCGAGTCAGTTATTAATTTACAAGTTAATATGTCTATAAAATTTGAATTAGTTAAATTAAAATAAATAGAATTTTAAACTATATTAATAATATAAATATTATTATTACTTTAAATGATGAGAAATTTTTTTAATTTAATTAAAATATTATTTTTACATTAATTTTGTGTTAGGAAATATAAATTAATAATTAAATATAGAAAATTTACTTATAATTTTCATTTTATCGAGTAAAATATTTTATATTTTTTAAAATATATATATAATTATATAAACACTAATTATAATGAATTTTTTTTAATAAGAATATTTTGATTATAATAATTATTTATACAACTTTGTATATTAAAACAAAACATCTATATATAAGATAATTTTATATTTGACCAATCGGATCAAATTATATACTAGTTACACTACCCAAAACCACACATTTTCATCCTTCTTATGTAATAATAATTATAAAGGTCTAAACTAAATTCTTCTAAATTTAAATAATATAATTATTATTTATCTATTAGTACATAAATAAAAGTAATATTAAAGCTTATCATATATTAAATGGTTGTTTTCTAGTATTAATAATGCATCTGGTAGACTTTTATCCCAAAATAAAATAATACAATTTGTGGAAAAAGATAATAAGAATGGCATATAGATATATAGCCGCCAATCTAATACCAACCAGCCAATATAGATAGCAAATCCAAATGATTCTTTATATATATTTTTTTGGTTGAGAAATTCAAATTCCTTGTATTTACATGAATAAAAAAACGTAAAATTTATTAATAGAGATGAAAGGAAATAATTCATCAATATTGACAAAATTAACGCCGGACCCACATCCCATCTCTTCTTAGAATGGGTGTACATTTCTAGTCATACCACCATGGATGTTGGTGAAGAATCCCATTAACTCCGGCCGGTAAGGCAAATAAGTTTTCCGGCGGTTTTCTTCTCTGCTTCTCATATATTTCTCATGAGCTTTAATTGCTTCTGATTTCCCCTTTGTTGATGATTTCTTTACCTTCACTAGGGTTTTCACCTGTTCAGTTTTGACGTCTTTTTTTGAACTGGGTCCATTAAAGAAAACATATGCATCTCTTCCATCACTGTTACTCCGTTTGATTAGTTCCTGTACTCGCCAGAGTTTACAGAAACCGGTGGAATTACTCTTTTTGCAGATCTGAGGTGAAGCCTCGACAGCTTTCCTTGATTCTTTGATGCTAATCTTGTCGGAAGACGATGGAGGAACTGAATCTTCTGTTTCGATGAATACTTTCTTAACTGATGGACGGTAAGGTAAATCGTTTCTATCAATATTGTATAGAAGACTCTGATCAAACAAAGGAAAAAAAGTATCGTCGGAGGAAAACGTTGATGAACCAGATCCAACAGATACAAATGAAAACTCTTCTTCATCATCTTCATCTTCATCTTCATCATCTCCAGATAACAAACCTAGTTCAAATTCATCAATCTTCTTCTCCATTAATTCACCATCAAAGATTTGAGCTTTATGGATGAGAGAAACTGCGAGTTCATCGACAGATTCGGGATGGAGAGATGAATTGACAACCGTTTCCATCGTTGGAATTGATCCAATTAAGGAAATCTCTCTCTAGAAACTCTTGGTTTGAAGATGGAGAGAGAGAGAATTTAGGGTTTTTGGTGGTGTATGAAATGATGAAAATGTTTTGAATCTTGGTGGTGTGTTAAATAAGACTCATTGTAGTTACTAGTTGGTAAGCGGTAGGAAAGAGACGCTATGACAATAAATTTATATTTAATTTATATCTTTCTAGAAACTGTTATTTTTTTATTAATAATTCAAAATAATAATAATAAGACTATACAAACTATAAATGCCTACACTTAAATAATTTATTTTATATATATATATATATGTGAGTTTTTCAATTAAGTTACCGTTAGATACGAAGATTTTTGAAGTAAATAAATTTAAAAATTTAAATTTTCAATTAAATTTTGAGTTATATAGTATATTTTTCAATTATGTTACTTTTATATAAATATTTATTTATTTTTTCAGTTAAAGTTTGACTATATAGAATTAGGAAAATGTGTTAGTCATTAACTTACTTGGAATACTAAAAAAAGATTAAAATAAAAGATGAAAAAATGAATTAATCAAATAAAATATTTAAATTTTTTATTTCATATTTAATATTTATGTTGATTTCTAAAACTAATATATAAATTAAATTCTATTATAATTTTAAATTTTAATTATATTAGTTAATAAATTTAATTTATTAAATTATATAATTAGATAAATATAAATTAATATATTAAATATTAAATAAAAAGATAATTAAAATAAAATATTAATATTATTTTTTATTTTTATATTAGACAATTAATTTATGTTATATAATTAATATATATTAGATAATATATTATCTTTTATCTCTAGTCTCTATTTTATAATAGAAATGATTGAGAAAAGGAATTTGAAGGAGGGAAGGATGCAATTTGATTAGTCAAAAAAATAATAAAATTTCTCTCTTCTTTCTCTCTCACCTTTTATCTTTTTCCAACAATTCCCCCCAATCACTCCTTATTTTATAACTCATTTAGATATTATTTGTTTTTTTTATTATGTTTGAAATTAATTTTGAAGGAAAGCTAAAAGTAGGGAAAAGTAGGGAGTATAAAACCAAATCTAATGATTTTGTATAATTTTATATATACTATTAATTTTAATCAAAAAAAAATGAGAAAGAAAAAGTAAACGAAAAAAGTTTGTAAGGTAGAGAATGGTAAACCTTTAACTTTATTAAATTTAGAATAAAAAATTAAATATTTAGTAAAAAAAATAGATAATTCTGTACAGCTTTTTTATTTTATTTTAAAATAAATTAAATATTTTATATTTTTAACCTATTTTAATTTATATTTAATAAAAGTACATGAAATAAATAAAATATATGAAATATATTTATATTAAATAAGTCTTTAATTATTAAATTAAGTAATATCTAGTCTCCTCATTTTTAGTAAAACTCAACCCATAACTTTAATTTTTTTTAGTACGATTATTGTGACTTCAACCCTTCTAATGAATTATAAATAATGAAGACATTCATTATAAATATTTCAAATAAATGTTATTTTTTCTAGTAATTAAATGATTTTAAATTTTCTTTTAAATTTTTGGGTCATTTAGGCTTAAAAACAATTCATTCACATTAATTCCATCATTATATGTGCACTATCTTTCCTAATACTTTATTAACTTTGACCTAAGTAACTATAATGTACAATTCATACTCAAGAATCTACTCATCCAATATTTGATTATTAGCTTTATAAGAAGACTAGGTAAAGTATGAATTTCCTTAAAACATATTTTGAAGAGCACATCAACTATCACCAATTAAATAGTTTACATTGCTTCTCATTGTATGTTAAGAATTAGTCCATCCCAACCCAAACTTAAAAATATTTATAATATTCATTTGCGACTTCAATTGGTGTCCAAATTTAATCTTTGTCCCGACCAATTGGGTACTCAATTCTGAACGGCTATCTCAAATACCTTATTACTGTCCCCATTTTTTATTTTATTTTATTTCATATATATATATATATATATATAATTCATCATAATAAAAAATAAATTTAGACATTTATCCACTATATAAAACATAAAAAATACATGTAACAAGTTTGTATCAAACTTAATTTTTTAAAGGAACAATTGGAGGATAGAATAAGAAATACTTAAATATTTTAGAAATAAGAATTGTAAATATAAAATGTATTTCCTATTAAAAGACAACTAATAGATAGAGTATAGGAAATTCGATCTTAATTGAACTAGCATTTAGCCCGTGCATTTGCACGAGTAATAATATAAAAAAATCGTAAAAAAAATTACGGATAACATTTTTAATTCCATATATATATATATATATATATATTAGTTAATTAAAAAGTTCAACTTATATTAATGTTAAAACGTCCCGCGTTCATCAACTTTGGTGTTGAATTTAAAATATAAAGTCTTAATAGTCTAATTGGTTAAAAGGTTGTACTTGTTTTTGTTAGGTTGTAAGTTTGAAACATACCTATAACATTTTTTATTTTATTTTTAACGTTTTAAGTTTATGGGCGGGTCAACCCACAGTCCAACCCAAGTATCCAAATTAACCACAGCTCTCGACCCGACAATCCGAAACTTTAAAAATTAAGCATAATTATATAGATAGATATCAACTACTAATTAATTTAAAAAATATTGGAATAATTATAAGTTGTTACTATCTAAATCAATTTGTGTTGTGTGTAATATATTATGGGCCCAAAACAAAATTCACATACCCATAGGTGTCTCCCAAGGAATACACTATTTAGGTTGGGACACATGAAAAATAAAATCAGCAATCACTGAAAATTGTTAATAATATATAAAATAAATAAAATATTCGAATATTCTAAATCTCTCTCTTCTTGTCAAGTGAGAAGTTCCTTTAGAAAAGAAGGAAATGGGAGGGATAGTGAGAGGAAGGGGCCATGATGATCAGCTGGATTTTCGTCCCATGCCCAAATGTTTTGTTTGCTTACCTTTACACAAGAGAACAAATTCATACAATATATATAATATCTCATGTTGAAATAATTAATTAAATTATTTTTTTGGTTATATATTTATTTTAGTACAACACATTCTTTACCGACATATCTATTTGTTAATAATAATTTAATGCAAAATAATAATAAAATTGTTTTTTTGAATGGTATTATTTATTTAATCATCTACTATATAATTTAATGTTTTTTTTTTAATTTAAGAACTCATATGTTTATTTTTTTTATATTGTTAGGTTTAATTTTGTAGCTGTCTCTTTACAATTTTTGTTTTTCAACTGTTTTGTATTCTGTAATTTATTCAATGTAAAGTTGGTTGAAAATGAATGTCTAAGTCCATAATTTTGTATTTATAATGTCTTTTCATATATATTTTTTTAATTTAAAATTTAGTTGGTAATTCTGTTTTATTTTATAGTATTTGCTATTGGTAATTTATTTTGTTGCAAATTTCCAATATATTTATTAGTAGAAAGTTATTTTCTTGTTTTTGTATTGATAAGAAATAAACTAGATAAGTCTTGTAATTGCCTATTTCTTATGATAATTGAGTTTATATATGCCCTTAAATATCAGATGATATTTTTATTTGTCATTTTCAAAAGGATAATACTAACGGACAGATATTCATTCAGTTAGATTTGAGATTTAGTAGGCTGATTATAAGATACTAATAGGCAGATTTTAAGATCTTAAGATTTTCTTTGGTGGGTTTTCAAAATTTCAGATTTTATTAGGCAGGTTTTTAAATTTAGTAAGTATTTTCATATTTTAATAACTGAAATTGGTAATTGTGGGCAGATTTTTAGATTTTAGTAGGCTAAAAGTTATAATTATGGGTAGAATTTAGTAGGCAAGTGTAATTTTAGTAGGCAGATATTTAGGCAATTTTCAAATTTTAAAAGTTAACCTATATTCACACCCTTTACAACTCAAAAGACTTACAATTCAAAAACAACAATTTCACAAATATAAAATGATTTAATTAATTTCAATTTTCAACATAAAAAAAAATCCTTATACAATTCCATAGAACATTGTTTTGGAAGTGTTGTGAAAATAAATGTGCTCGGCCATCTCTATTACACTCGACAATGACGGATTAGTTGCATCATCAGAAATGGTAAGATTGGATCGAGCAAATGCATAGGTCATTAGAAAGAGTTTTTGCGGATAAATAGTTTTTTTGATATTTTAAAAAATGGAAGGTCCGAACTCTATGTACAAGTTCGATAACTTGATATTTGTTCTTATATTTGAATATAATTTTCAAAGAGCTTTTACCACTATATGTATCTTGGAGTGTGTTTGATATTTAAAAAGATGGAAGGTTAGATCTCTATGTACAAGTTCGATAACTTGATATGCGTTCTTATATTTGAACATAATTTCAAAAACCTTTTAATAAAACTGAATTAGCTGGCTAATAAAGGTCATTAACTTAGTTTGTCTTGGTTATACTAGGAAAATTTTCCACATTCTTTACTATCACCGGTAAAAATCTTATTTACGATGTTTTACACCCAACTCAATTATCACTTGAATCGACAAACAATCAAACAAACTTCTTGTTATGGACTAGACTAAGCATAAAAAGTCGTTTATAACTTAAACTCAAACACCATCTAATGTAATTAAACTTGAAAATTGTACATGTTTGAAAGCAAATTATTGCCCAACCAAACATACTTATGTATATATCATACAAACGATGTATCTTCGTGACTTGATCATAATTGGTTGGTGATCAACATAGTTAATCGAGAAAAATAAACCAATGGTCAAATTGATGGTGTTTTCATCTTCAAATCTTTCACCTAATGTTTTATACACTTTTAGCTTTTGAGTGGACCAGGTTGGTTGTTAATTTTACCCATAATTAGGTATTTTTTCAACTATAATATGATATTTTAAGATAGAAATAAATGAACTTTCATGGTTAGGTTGATTAAAGCATAAAATATTAATACATTAAAAACAAAATCATTACACATATATAGTTGCAAATATTACACCGTAATGTTAAAAACCATACAAATGGAACCTCCATAACAAACTAATATTAATCTATGTTTTGAGCAAAATCCATTTTATCTCATACATCAAAGCAATTCCAATAATACACAAAATAAAAAATAAAATTCTAACAATGAAAACAAAGTTACATTAACAATCTCAATTATGTGCTCTTTTACCACCTCACTAGTCTTGGGCCAAACAGTACATACAACAGTTTCACTCCATACCTTGAAAAATATATATTTCTCTTGTTCTAAAGTGTCCAAATGATGAAGGTGAAGTAAATGATCGTAATTTTTCGATTCAAAGTCAAACAAATTCTAATTATTTTGAACTTTCTATTTTTTCTATTTTTGGAATGAAATGTTTACGAAGGATTGAAGACAACTTATTAATGTTAGAATAGAGTTAGTTATACATGAGTCAATTACAACTAACATTGCCCAAAGATGGAAAATTTTGTGTAACTACCTAACAATGAATTAATATATAGGTAATCAATTTTGTCACATCCTTCTTACATAAACATCACCCACTAACTCAGGTCACTTATAATTAATTAATGTGCATAATAAAAATGTTAAGATATTTTTTCTTTAATAAGTTACAGAAGAAAAAAAAAAATATATATATATATATATATATATAATGTTACAAATAAATGAAATAAACAAAATATATAAAGAACAAAATCATCGTAATACAATGCTGATTTAAAACATGTGTTTATCACATTTCCTTTAAAACAATTTCAATGTTTCTTTTTTTGTTGGAGTTTTTTTTCATAGATGACTACTTTCTCCCAATGTACAACAGATTTAGTAGTGAGTCAACACCGGAATCACCACGCAACAAATTTGACAGAGTACATGAATCAATCATCGGGTTTCAATGGAAAATGTTGAGCAAATAACTCGAATATTACTCACAAAATAAAGAAAGGACTTTTGAAATTTTAGAGTGAGAAATGATAAGAGGATGAAGTGAGTTTTTGATTAGAGATGAGAGATTTTATATTTTTGAAAAGTTAAACCATTAAATAAAATCATCAACTGATCCAACGGTTGGTATTGCTTACCTCTTCCTTTATCTTAATGTTTTTCTCTTCATTATAGAGTAATTATTTGTCAAAATAATTAAGACATTTATAATTCAATACTTACGTTCAATGTTTTCCAATTTGTTAATAATAATATTAAATCATTATAATAATAATTATTAATAATAATAATAATAATAATAATAATAATAATAATAATAATATAATTTAGATATTATAATATATATATATATATAATTTTTTAATATTAGTTTTTCTAAAATTATAAATTAAGAAATAATTTTAAATATATATACTAAAATATAATAATTATTTAAAGAATTTGTATACTGTTATTTTTAAATTATATATATACATATATATATATATTATCAAATTAAAAAAATCATTTAAACAAAATTAATAATAATATAATAAAATAAAATAATAATGAAAAATTCATGTAATTTCAAATATATTAATATAAATTATTTTACTTATAAATTTTCATAAATTATTAATTAAAAAATATTTTTTAAAATTATATAATTTAATTTTAATTATATATCTAAATATATATTATAAAATTTTGTGTAATCTATAACTTAGGGCAGATATATGTAAAGATTGAGTGGGCTAAAGCTTACAAAAAAAAAATGGTGTAAATATGACATTAACCAATAATTTTTTTAATTTAATACATAATTTTTTTATTATCTAATATTTTTAATTTAATACATTATTTTTTTATTATCTATTTTAAAAAAAAAAGACAAAACTTAATTTTATCCACCCTCGTTTTAACTATAATTTTCTCGTTATTTTTTAATTTTACACCAAATTTTGTTAAAGCACATAAAACTCGAATTCATGAATATGTAGTTACTTGCTATGTGCTTTCTTGCTATAAGTAAACTTCAATTATATATGATATCAAAACCGCCCATATACTACCACAAAAATCACAGTCAACTCAAAAACACACCAACTAACTGAATCACAAAAATCTTAAGAAAATCATAACAATTATTTTTTTAACATTCACAAATTATAAAGAAAATTTTCTTAAAACCCTAAATTATTGACTTTTTGTCTAATATATATAGAAATGACCCAATCAAAATAACATTTTAATAACGTGACTTGTACAAGGTATCATATTAATTAGTCAAACAAGGCACCATTAACAAACTAAATTTTGTAAAAGAAAATAATGGACTTGAAAAGAAAAATAAAAACCTATTTGAAATCTTCAAATTTCCTTTTCAGCTTCTAGAAGTAGATATAGTCTAAAAAATCAAGTAGTTATTTAAAATGATAAGATATGAATTTGTATAAAATTAGGTAAATAAAATACTTGTTTTAAATGAAATGATTTTATTTCTTTAAGAAGATAAATATTCCTTTAAATATGTTTAATATTTTATTTTTATAAAAAATTAAATAAAAAAGATAATAATCTAAGTAGTTAAAAATCCAAATCATATGTATATATATTTTCTTTTGTATAGTTTAAGATTCTTCTTAACTTAAAAAATACTAATTAATTAAATGTACGTAATGGGCAAGAAATGAGAAGTTGACATTTATTTTGGGAGATAGAACCTTGCTGGAGAGAAGCTTCTATTTATTTACTAACATAGTATTAATTAATTGTAACTAATTAAATTATATATCCAAGTATACACGAGTCATCTGTGACGTATTTAGTTTTGCTCAGAGATTTGAATATATTTGATTATTATATAGTGTACATGTCCATTTTGTCTTTTTAGATGTGTCTTCCTAAGTTTTAATTCGGGTAGTTAAGAATAATTTCGAATAATTTATAGTCTAGTTTTAGGGGAATTTGAGCAGATGACGTTAAAAGGGTGAAATGCGGAAAGGAAAGTGAGGGTAAATAATTTAAATAGCACTGTTGACTCTATTTTTTTTAATCACAATTGTACTCTTGCGTAACGCAACTACAATTGCGTGATGCAACCGAAATTTTATTTTATTTTTTTTCAAATTTTTTTTTTCGTCTCGCGATTGCGTGACGCAACTGGGGTTGCGTGACGCAACTGGGGCATTTTCGTCCAAAAAAATTTCATAATTAAAATTTTTTGAAAAATAAAAAAATTAAAAATTGCGTCACGCAACTGGGGCATTTTCGTCCAAAAACAGTAAAAGGGGTCACCAGCGCTATTTAAATTATCCACCCTCACTTTCCGCATTTCACCCTGTTTTTATGGTCATCTGCTCAAATCTCCCTTAGTTTTATATATATTATTGATTATATATTTTCTAAAATTAATTTTTTTTTTTTTTTTTTGTTAAAAGGAAAGATCACAGACAAATGATAGACATCATATTATTTACAAAATTAGATAGCCTTAAAATCTCATATTTGTAACTTTATTTGAAAATATTTGTCATATATACTTAAAATTATCATAAATAAATGGGTTGAAAAAGTCACCTTAAAATTTATTTCATATGTATAACCTATGGACCCAATTCTCCAACACTATTAAATTTTGCCATATTTGTACACTATATTTATTTTTGAAAATTTTTTTCAAACATAATTTAACACTTTTAATTTTATAAAAAATCAGAAGGAACCTATTATTTTTATTTTTTTCTTTCTATTTGACCCCTCTCCAGTAACTATATTCACACTATAATATTTTGCATTCATTCTTTTGTCTCTTTTAACTTAACGTCTATTATTAACTTATTTTTGCTGCTCTCATCCTTATTATCGTAAAGCTGCTATCATTTCATGGATCTTCATTAACCCTAACCCGAAAGTTAAGCTTTGTCGTTAATCCAAGTTGCAATTTTGACATTTTTGTTATTCCAATATGAAATTTGGATTTCACCTTTAACTAGCCCAAGAAACAACTCTAGACACAACTTCGACTTAGTTGTTGGAACTTCGCCTTTAGCCATTTGAATTTTTCTTTTGGTATAACCTAATCTAAAGACTTGTTTGATGAATGAGTTATTGGGATAAAAACTGGTTTTTATCTCAAAACCCAACCATCACATCATTAATCTAATTAATCTAGTTATCTTTTAAAATATCAAAATTATCCCTTACTTTTTTTTAATATAAATTAATCATTAAATAAAAATTTAAAGATAAAAAATAATTCCGTCAAAAATAAATTAAAACCAGTTTTTTCTACTTTTAATCAAATAAGGATTTTTTTTTGAAAAAAACCCAAACAAAACTCAAAAACCACTTCCTCAAACAAACTTTTAAGAAATTACCCGATAATAATCAATATAAACGTTAAAAGATAAATGTGTCCTTGTTTTTACAAATTTTATAATAAATTTTGTACTTATTTGTTTTCTGAAATGAATTAGCAGTAAATTAGAGTTCATCCCTTGAGAAAAAAAACAACAAATTCATATTTTAGAATAAATTAAGCCATAATTATTGATTTTTTAAAAGAATATTTGCATTGTTTAATCTTGTTGTTTGTAAATTACTAAAACAAATATTGTGCAATGAAAATTGAAGTATTACATTATATTACATACACTACAAAAATTTGATGACTTTGTGACATCAATGACGAAATTATTGACGAAAACAACTTTAACGACGAATATTGTGACATAAAACAAAAGACGCTAAATAGATCCTCGCTAATAGGGTAACGATTTTGCGTTAATATTTGAGATGTTGAATACCGACGAATATTTTTTGACGGTATTTTGCAACCATTCGTTTGTGAAGATATTTTCTGACCAATTTTTTGTGATAATATACTTCAATGAATCATTTGTAACGATATTTTGTGACGAATCATTTGTCACGATATTTTGTGACGAATAGTTTGACGATATTTTGTGATTAATCATTGTAACAATATTTTGTGACAAATCATTTGTAATGTTATGTTTCTACGACAAATTATTAGTGATGGATTTTGTAATGTAATATATTTTATGACGTAATAGTTATTTTGTCAAAAATTTGTGACAAAAAAATTGTAATTTTATTTTGTGACAAAATTACAAAAATATTAAAATTACGTTTATTTTAAAATGAATTAAAAAATAATTTTTTCAAAACATATATAGATAAATAAAATTAGAATGACACTAATTACAAATTCAAAAGAACAGACCAACTTAATAAATTCTTAATCAATCTAGCATATAATGTTTTCAAAATACTACAAAAACAAATTATCAATATCTATTAGAAAATGTCTTCATAAATGCATCCATCTTTGCATCGGTTTCTTTTTGTCGACGTGTTAATTCAAGAATGTTATTACGAAGTTCAACAATGATTTCATCTCTCTCTTGCAATTTGACTTCATATTCTTCAAATTGTTTTATCCTTTTCTTGCACTTTAAGCTGTAATTCTTTGATCTCATCTTTTAATATTATAATCTCTTGTGAAACTTGGGAAGATGATGATTGTTTTTTGTATAAACAATATTTTTCATCTTTTCCCATTCCAAATATCCTCCCTCTCTTGGGGCCACCGACTGATAATACCCATAACTCATCTAGAGATGAGTTCTTCACAGGTTCACTAGCATCTGGATCATTTTGACTTTGTTGAAAACGAATAAAATTATCCTGTAGAAACAAACTTGTTTGTGTAAATAATTTTATTTTAATGGTAGCAATAATTAGCGATGAAAATAATTAGAAACAAGTCATAACTACAAGTTAACAAATTCATTCACATACAACAAATTCATTCACATAGAGTAAGAAAAGTACAAAACTCAGAGTTAATATGACTCAGGTTCAGCTCATTATTTATAATCTACTAGCGTTTTCATCAGATATGCACGAAAGGAAGCCAACATAAAAAAAGTTTAATTTATCCTTCAGCCAAAAACATTGTCATCACTATCCCAAATATCTATAGGTTAAAAAATGCATTCACATATAGTAAACAAAGCACACAATCAGATCTAATAGAACTAAATCATAAAGGATCAACTCATGGTTTCCAAAAAACGACAAAGAAAATTAATACTCGGCAAAAACTCTATTAATACAAAATTTTAAACATTTAAAAGAAAATCACATATGTATCATATCTTGACAGGTTTGGCTAAATGAGTTGCATTCAAACTTATCAATTTAAAAAATTAGGAAAGCAAATAGAAATTTTTTCTTTTACACCATCTATGAATTAACTTGTAATCTTTTCTATCTCTATTTTAAATCATCACTTAAAAATTTAATTAAAATATAAAGTAATATCAAAATAGAAAATGGTTACTTACCATAGATATGGATGCTTGTGGACCACTCCAAGAACCGTCCTTCTTTTGATATGTTTTCTGAAATATTTCCATCATGTTCGGTGGCCTGCCTAGTTCAATAGTCTTTATTGAAAAAAATATAATTTAACTTAAACTCACGGTGTTTTTATGAATTTAAAACATATAAAAAATATTTGAATATATAATTACCATTCTCCGTTTATGCTCACGATATTAATAAATCCTCCACAGTATGTCGCTCATGCATTTGCTGCAGAATTTGTTTCACGACTCCGTTTTGCTTTTCCATATTTTTCAATGTACTTTGGATCTTTAAAAGAAATTTTCATTTGATCCCATGAAGAAGCATTGATTCATGAGGGTCGTTGTCCTTTATTCTTTGTTGTGTAAATGAAATTCTGGAGTTTATCACCCACTTTCGTTTTGAAGTTTTTGTAAATTTCGACAGAATTTTCTTCATCCCACTTATATTTATCCTTCAATAAAAAATATAAACTCAAATCCAATAAGTGTTTATTAATAATGTAAAATAAAATTGAATATACCTTTAACATCCCCCACCACAATTCTCGTACTTCTAGTGAAACTTGATTCCAGTTAATGAAAGCCCCATGCCAAACAACAATTATCATTTTATTCATTTGATGTGTTATATTCGGATAAAAACTATCCAATATGTAAAATAATTTATCATATATACATATAATTGAATTACTTTTTAAAAAATATACTTATTAGACACTCATCTATTCCCATTTGGTTTAATACTGAAACGATCATCTATTTCTAAATCTTGATTTTCTTGTGTTGGCTCATTTGGGGGTGAATATCTTCAGATTGCATACTTAATCACAGATAGCAAGCAACACCAACACCTGCTTCAGTTTTTGATAACACCATAATAATAATAAATTAGTGTTATTGAAACTAATAATGGTGTGGGTTGTCTGTGTTTGTGTAGTACGAATGAAAACATAATGGTAAGCATTAAACAAATTAAGAAATCAAGACCCAATATACATAACCAGCTCTTATGCAACAAATCTTCACCATTTTGTACCTTTTTTATTGAACACATGCATAATGAACAGAAACAAACCAGCATGGTTAAAGAATAATAGATGCAACATAGAATTTCTAAAATATAGGTTCCGTGATTGAAAATAATAAATAATACTTGATTTGATCAAATCTCGTGTAATATAAATTAGAATAAAAGCGCATCACATGATGAATGAGAAAGATGAAGATGCATACAAGATACACATGAGGTTGTGCTTGTGCTCCCATAAACACCAAACTAGTTTATAGAATATGAGATTCATAAAACAGATTCAGAACACTCAAATTATATCCAACCTTGTTCCGATCTTTTGAGAGAATATCATCCTAAACATAACAAATATAATTTTACAATTCATTTAATACTTAAACATAAAATTCTAGTAAACTGAAATTCCATCAAGGAATCAAAAACAACAACCTGTACATTAACATAAAATGCTAGTAAACTGAAATTGTCGTTCATTTAGTACATAATTTTTTCAATATGATCGAAGCTATATGAGTTTATATAGAGCAAGAATTCAGATGCAAAATCTAGATTAAAGGTTTAACATAAAAGCAAACAAAATGCAAGTAATTACTTGAAAGTAGATCTGACTGAATAGAGAGATTAAGAAAGTAATTGTTTAACAAAACAATTATAGGCTCTTTTAGTAACAATCTTCAACAACCCAACCAGTATATATGAAATATGTTGTTCTAACTAAATTAAGTGCCAATTTCATATTTAGTTTGTCCAGAACTCAACAAAGAAAAGGTTGAAAGAATATAATGTAGTAGAGAATGAAAACAAAACAATAACCATTAAAAAATTAAGAAATTAATAGTTAGTACTTTTACGAACTTGCTTCAGTTTCAGTAAGATCTAGATCTAGAGTGAAAACGTACCAGATTGAAGGAAGGAAAATCAGTAGTAGCAATTAGGCGAACCGGTAGTCTATGAGAGAAACTTGTGAAATCGGCGACTGCTCATCAGTCTTCGTTTTACAAACACTAATACATAAACATTGATTTAGAGAAACTTATTATTTAGTATTTCGAATTTAGAAGATATTGAGTAGGAAGAGGAGAGAAACCTTACATACTATTCTTTCCAAGAATGAAGGAAAACTAGTTCTAGTGATCAACGAACCGCTAGTCCATTAGAGTAGATTAGCCTGCCAAATCGGCGACAACAATCTTTGTTCGATACGATGAACAATTTAAATACGAACATGTTTCACAAAGATATAAATTAGGAGGAGGAGCGAAAATGTACCTATTATCTTGACAGGATAACTCAATAGATGAACGTTCAACTTTTTCCGGCGAGCTTTCAAATGAAAGAGATATGGAGGGAGTGATTTCCAGTAGAAATGAGTAAGTAGATATATGGAGGGAGAAAACGGATGCACTCTTGGAGCTTTCAATTTGGGACTGCAATATTCTGAAATGTTTTAATTTCACTCAATCTACAATTTACTTTTATGTTTGATTTCACTCAAAAGGGTTTTCATTTTACTGTAATATTCAGAAATGATTACTTTTATGTATTTTTATCTTTACTTGTTCATAGACTGTAATTTAAGTTTAGAACTGTCTAATAAGGGTTTATAATTAGTCTTATCAAATTAATAAAAAAACTTTATTATAAAAAAAGGTCTTGATCTATTGTTATAATTTTGTTCCTCATTTGATCAATGTTGACTTTAAGTCAAATAAAATATTTTGAAGTTAATTAAATAGTTACATTTCTTTAGTCTTTATAAGCTTACAAATAATATTTTACCTTACAGTTTATTTACATTTATCGATCTATACATCTTATAACAAACACTATTTATTCTTGATGACTTAGATTCAAAGCACAATCAATGAATGAAAATATAGATTAGGTTGGGTATGATTTCGATAAACAATTTAACATAGACAAAAAAATTGTAAATGAATGGATTGAAATTCTTGTATGTTCCTTGTGTAAAAAAAATAAAAACTAAATGTGCAAAAAAAAAAACAAATAAGAACATCTATCTATTTATCTTTTAAACATAAAAATATAAATTATCTCTCAAATTAACTTTAAGATCAACTGGTAGTCTAGACCAAAACTCTTGAACTATCAAGATCTCTTCCCTACCAAATATAAGTTATAATTAACAAATAATTTAATAACCTCATTTGTTACCGTAACAATTAGTAAGACTATTTGTTTTACCTTCCTCCAAAATGTACCATATAATTCATTATGCTAATGAACCAGCTCAGTTGTCCATCTTTTGTTTTACATCCAATCCGATGCAATCTACGCAATAAAAAACAAAAAAAAAAGATACACAAGATTACCTAAAAAACAGACACATTAATCTTACCAAGTTCTTATACCTACGGTTTGTGTCTTCAATTTTGACTAACGTATATATTGTCCCTATCAAATACAAGTTATAATTAACCAATAAATTAATAACATCATTTGTAATCATTAAAATTAATAAAACACTTTATTTTTACCTTCCTCCACAATGTTCCACATAACCAACTCGGTTGTCCATCTTTTCTTTTACATAAAATCCAATACAATCTACATAATTAAAAACACAAAAGAAAATATATAATTTTACTTAAAAATCATACACATTCATGTTACCAAATTTTTATACCTGCCATTAGTGTCTTCAATCTTCACTATCGTCATCACTATCGTCTTCAGTATAATCTTCAGTGTTGTCTTCAGTATCATCTTTAGTTTCGTCGTTAGTGTCGTCTTCACTGCCACCAGATTGAAATTCTTCATTTAAATCATTGATCGAATCATCAGTTCCCTCATCACCATCATCAACACCATCAAAATCACACAACTCTGTAATATCATAAATTTGAATGTCCAATGAAGTTGTCATCTCATCTTGTTGGTATGTTTTTTCGATCTAACGTTCCTCAATTTTTGTTCTAGCTTTTGTTTTGCAAACAGCCCACCATTATGTGTTGTCTTTCATATAACTTGGATAAGGTGTATAATACACTTGAACTGCTTGTTGCGCTAATATGAATGGCTCATATTTTTATTTTTATTTTTGGGAAAAACGACTTAGCATCATTTCATTAAAAATTCTCAAAAATGAAAAAAAAAACACGAGTTAAGAGATCATTTTAGACAGGCCTAGAATGATTTTGAAGTCGTGACATTCTGAATAAAAACTAAAAACCTAAAAACGAAAATGAATTATCTGATTACAATTTTTTTAATTCTAGTGAGTTTAAAAAAACGCTAAATTCCAATTCCTACATATATTCCAGTTATGTTCCGTACTTGGAATTCTTGTCCACGTTCCCGCAAGGGCGCTACAATCCGATACAATATCTTTCCATAACTCTTCAATGCTCCTGCGAGTTCTGCCATATACCCTTGCATTCCGTTCTTGCCAAATGTTATACATCACTGCTCCAAAGCCGCACTTGAACACGCTTGTTTCAAATCTATTTTCCTTGGCTTTGAGTAGTGCTGCATCTTTGATTTCATTTCATTCGCTCGGGAAACTGTTCAGCTCCAGGCTTTTATAGAATCTGTCCCAAAGCTCTGAAGCAATACAACAGCTCCCGAATAGGTGATCTATGGTTTCTTCATTTCCTATACATAGAAGACAACTCGCGTCCGGGATGCTCATAAACTTGTAGATACGATCACGAGTGTTGAGTCTTTCCCAGAAGGCGAGCCATAGGATGAACTGGTGTCTAGTGATAATCTTCGTTGACCATACAAGAGGAGCCCATTCTACTTTCTGCACTTTTTCCCGGGTTACCTCCCATATTTTCTTCGATACCAGCTTCCCATTGTCCTCAGTTTTTTATTCATGAATATCCGGTCTGTCATGTAGTTATATGTTACATATATGATCAAGTATCCTCTGTCTTTCTGGATTTCTTCTCAGGAGTTAGTCCCAATTCCCGTCTTTAATGTCTCTGATTTTCGCTTCTGTGCAGTCCCTTCTGATTCGGGTATTTTAAAACTCCTCCTTGTGGATGATAAGCTGGTTTTCGAACCAGGGGTCGTTCCAGAATAGAGTGCATTTCCCGCCCCCTAGTCGGATGTCATAAAGATCTGTAATATCGCTTCTTAGTTTAAGAATCTTTTTTAGAGACCAGCTCATACATTCATGAATTTTGCAGGTCCAGATGCTGGTTTCGTATTTCATAAAACTCGTATGCACTCATTTGATCCATAGTGACTCCTAATTGCGCTCCAAAGCCCACAGATGCTTGAAGGGCTCATATTTATTGTACGCCTGATTAGGATTTATGTCAACTAACTTATATTTTTTTGTGAACATTGACAATTATAATCCGGTGAAACTAATAGCATTTAAATAACACCACCCAAAAATATTGAACTAAATACTCTACTTCAATAATTTCATCTAGAAAACCATAGAAATCATTATCAGCATGTACACATACTCCACTATTCATGGTAGATTTTGATGAACTATATTCTCGAGTATGCCAAAGAAAACCATTAATGAAATATATATGCCAACTCATTGATGATTTATTGGGCCCCATGCTAGGTAATAAAGTAGTCCCCTTTCCGCGACAATAACAGGATCTTTTAGAATCTAAAATTGAATAAATAGTAATATATATATGGCATTAGATGTATTGTGACTAATAAAGCATTCATAACTTTAAATATCTCACATAAGCATGAAACCACGATGCAAAATTCACATCAATTGTATGTTGTGCTTGAAGTGAACAATATAACCTATAAATTATAATATATTAGTTATTTATTTTAGTTATTAAATTAAAAAAAACAATTAACATATAATGAACTTACTTGTAATACGGATCAACTTCAGGACAATTTAATAGAACATATGTATGGATAACTTCATGTTCTTCATCATTCAAATTTCGTGATTTAGAAGCTCCACTTGGACGTCCAAGATAATTAAAAATAGAATGTGGTGGGATAAAAATGTTAATTGGCCCTTCCTCATTTTTTTTGTGGTCTTCTCCTTTTCGAACTCACGCGTGGTTCAAAAAAATATGATGCAAATGTGGAGATTTCTTCAGCAAGATAAACATTACAAATCGAGGCTTCCACTTTTGCTTTATTTTCACCTTTTTCTTTAAATGATGTAAAAAACCTGCAAAACAAAAATATTAGAAAATATCAATAATATATTATTTAAATATAAATATTTTATACCTTTGAAATCGATACATCCATCTATATTGAACAAGACCTCTAACTTTAGCTTCATGAGGAAGATGTACCAAAAGATGGAGGAAATATTTTTTCTAAGTTGCAAAGAATCACTGGAATATCAACTTCCAATTTTTAAATGTTTGAAATACTCAACGTTGTGGAGCAAAGGTCATGAAAGAAATTACTCAAATTTGTCAACGCGCCCCACACATACCTTGGTAGTAATCTTCTCAAAGCAATTGGAATTAATCATTCCATGAAGATATGACAATCATGACTTTTTAACCCGGTCAACTTGCATTCATTAAAATCAATGCATCTTACAATGTTTGAAACAAACCATCTGGAAATTTCAAACTTTTAAGCCATTCAAGCATTATTCGATTTTCTTCTTTCGTCAACGAGTAAACTGATTTTGGTTTAGGACCATTGCTGTGAGGATGAACATGCAACGTGGGGCGATTACAATGTAGGAACAAGTCTTTTATCGCATTGACATTGCCCTTTGTCTTTTCTTTCACATTCATCACAGTATTGATGATATTATCAAAAATATTTTTCTCTATATGCATCACATCAAGGTTATGACGAAGGAGAGATTGACTCCAATAAGGAAGCTCTCGAAAAATACTTCTTTTTTTCCACTTATGAAAGACACCAAAACCTACAGGTGTGCCTAAAGGATTTTCCATAGCAGTGTGAAAATCATGAACATTCGACAATATTTCATCACCGCTTAGCCTTTGGGGAGGAGGTGACATCTCAATTCAGTCTTTGATGAAGTTTTTTGTATCTCGTCTAAACTGATGTTGCTCCGGTAAAAATTGTCTATGAGAATCAAAGTAACACGTTTTTTTACCAAACTTAAGTCTAAATGATTTTGAACGTTTCATACAAATCGGACATCCATCAATACCGTAAGTACTCCAACCTGATAACATTGCATATGTTAGAAAGTCATTAATTGTCCAAAGAAGAGTTGCTCGCATATTGAATGTTCGTCGGCTTGAGATGTCATATGTTGAAACACCTTCCATCCATAGTTGTTTTAACTCTTCTACCAATGATTGCATATATATGTCAATATTATTCTTTAGATTCTCAGGCCCGGACACAATTAAAGAAAGAAAAAGGTATGGTGTCTTCATACACATACCAGGTGGGAGATTGTATGGGGTCACAATTACCGGCCAACATGAATATTTCTTCCATGATATATTAAAAGGTGTAAATACATCGGCACAGAGTCCTAATCGAATGTTTCGGTGTTCTGCTGCAAAATCTGGATATGCACGATCAAATGATTTCCATGCATCTCCATCTGATGGATGACACATCATATGTTCTTCGGTTTTATGTCGTGCATGCCACGTCATGTGTTGTGATGTTAGATCTGATGCGTATAGCCTCTGCAACCTTGGCGTCAAAGGAAAATATATGAATTGTTTATAAGACTTTCTCTTTTTAAATCTCCCTCGATTTTTTTTATCTTGGTCGCAAACAAAATTTACATTATTCATCTTGATTATCATCTCTCCAAAAAAGCATGCACCCTTCACTACATGCATCAATCTTTATATTCGGCAAACCAAATTCTTAAGTAACTTCTTTGTGCAATAATAATTACCTGGAAAATTATTGTCACGTGACATAAAATCGTTCATCATAACAATCATTTCATTCACTACAGCTTCAAATAGATTGTGATCTGTTTTAAAACTTAAAATTCTTGTCGTCGCAGAAAGTTTGGTCCCATTTGGGTGTCCATACCAAAGAGGTTCATTTGTAGCTTTTAGAACATCCCAAAATGTATCGCCTTCTTCAACGTGATCATCTAAATGAATGTGTGAAGAAAAACTTGTGCCTTCATTTTATGGGGATTATAACTGGTAGCAATATTGAAGATCATTTTACGAAATGGATTAACATCGACAACCATTGATTTGGGTTCATTGTGAGACAGTGGTTCCCCATGAGATGTCCACGTATAGTAATTCTTAATGAAACCACATCGATAAAGATGATGTCTACAAGATTCCACATCATTATATTTACAGTTCTCACATTCTATACATGGTCATCGAATTTTGTCACCATCCATGAATTCAATCTTGGTTGTAGCAAATTTTATAAACTCTTCCACCCCTTTGAAAAACTCACATGTTAAACCTCGACGATCTGGTAAAGTTTTGTTATACATCCAAGAACGGTTTTCTCACATAATTTTTTGTCTGCACAAATTTAAAAATATGAAGAATTAATAAAAAAATATGTGATATCCAACTATACAAAAGATAAGTCTGTTTTTAATGTAGATGAAGATATTAATATATTGTAACTACAAGTTTTGTATCAATAAATTTAGAAATTAAAATTCACATTACACACAAAGCATCTCATGCTCTTTGAAGTTCTAAACAACCAATGCATACAACAAAACCAGATAAAATCATATCGCTAGAATTAAGCTTCAACAATTTAAGATAAACAAGATGGCCTACCAAGTTTGGACAATATTGCATTGACTGTCTCGGAATTCATGGGTGTTGAAGACTCGTATATGTGAAGATTTCGTAACAGAGGAGAGGAATAAGATATCTTGGGTCAAACAAAAAAATACAAATTGATGATCAACAAAAAACAGTGACACTAAACATTCAGATTCCAAGAGGGAAAATAGCTCTCATATATCATAAACATTTGACTCGAGAGTTTAGTTGCCAAGGATGATGGGAACTACAAGTTATAGCACACATAATGTTTCTACAGCATTAGCATAAACTTCAAGAGGTGTCTATTCATATCATGAAAGTAGTTAGATGTCTCATTATGAACATCTCAACTTCTTTAAAGGGAATATAAATAAAGCATGTATATACAAAAAGAAAGAAAAGTCAAAAGAACAAGCAACATGACAATGTGAACTTACAACTGCACCTCAATATGTAAAACATTAAACATAGAATAAGAAATGTAACATTGTGAGAGAAAACTCAACCAAAATCAATTTTCTATTGAACTCATAAAAGTTAACAATCCACATGTGACAGTGAAATATAATTCCAACGGAATGGACTTTTTGAGTCTATAAGTAGATCGTCAATGATCGATAAGAATAAAGAGGGTTATTAATATATTATAACTACAAGTTATGAAAAAATATTAATATATTCCAGCAGAATGGACTTTTTGAGTCTTTAAGTCTTGGCTTAGAATTGATTATTGAATGAAAATATATGAAGTATTAATAAAAAAATATGTGATATCCAACTATACAAAAGATAAGTCTGTTTTAATATAGATGAAGATATTAATATATTGTAATTACAAATTTTGTATCAATAAATCTAGAAACTAAAGTTCACATTACACAAAGCATCTCATGCTCTTTGAAGTTCTAAACAACCAATGCATACAACAAAACCAGATAAAATCATATCGCTAGAATTAAGATTCAGCAATTTAAGATAACAAGATTGCCTACAAATTTGTGCAGTATTGCATTGACTGTCTCGGAATTCACAAGTGTTGAAGACTTGTATATGTGCTGAATTCGTAACACAGGAGAGGAATAAGATATCTTGGGTCCAACAAAGAAATACAAACTGATGATCAACACAAACCAGAGAGACTAAACATTCACATTCCAAGAGGGAAAATAACTCTCATATATCATAAACCTTTGACTCTAGAGTTTAGTTGCCATGGCTGATGGGAACTACGAGTTATAGCACACATAATGTTTCTGCAGTATTAGCATGAACTTTAGGAGGTGTCTGTCCATGTCATTAAAGTAGTTAGATGTCTCATTATGAACATCCCAGCTTATTTAAGGGGAATATAATTAAAGCATGTATATACAAAAAGAAAGAAAAGTCAAAAGAACAAGCAACATGACAGTGTGAACTTACAATTCCACCTCAATATGCAAAACATTAAATATAGAATAGGAAATGTAACATTGTGAGAGAAAACTCAACCAAAATCAATATTGTATTAGAGCTCATAAAAGTTAACAATCCATATGTGACAGTCAAATATAGTTCCAGTAGACTGGACTTTTTGAGTCTTTAAATAGATCGTCAATGATCCATAAGATAATGTATGTGGAATTGAAAAATAGAAACACAAAACTGCTAAATCCATTCAAATGTCTTGAGTTTCTACATCTCATGTGGTCCAACAAATCAAGGTTCGGGTAAAAAGTGTAAAGTCATCCACTTAACACTAGACATGTTGAATGGTAAGAGACATGTAATATGAATAAAAACCCAACAAACTGAAAGAACTAACTAGGACTGGTATGTGACTCAGCATGCCATATGAGTACAATATCTTAGCACTTTTCCAGAACATATAACCATATTATCTCCTAAAATCTACTATAGAATCAGCTGCTTCGAGTCGAATTGTGTGGTCAAAGGGTATAAAACAGATGATAATAAACTAGTCATATTTATTGATATTTTAAAAGGAATACATTGACAAAGGAAATAGCATATATGTAGTAACATTTCATTTGAAATATCTAACCAGGTCTTTCAGGATTCAAGTTTCTTTGCCGAAAAGCAATCTTAGCCTCCACTAGTTTTTTTAATTCTTCATGACAAGCAGTTGTTTCTTGTTATTGAAAACAGAAGGAAATAAATCTTGTGTAAAGAAAAAATCCTCTAAAATTTAATAATGAAGAATATTACAGCTACTTCTCAATCCACGAAAAGTAAGAGGAGCAAAAATCCATTGCAGAAAAGACTATAATGTTTCTTAGTACTATTATTGATTACTAAAAAGAAGTAGAACATCAATCATGTGTAAGAATTTCAGTATCAAGCTAAAAAGGGGACATAGATGTAAAATAATCCAAAGAAACATGTAAATCCAAAGTATTATATAACTTGGACCCTTAGAAAGAAAACTAAAACTTAACTAAACTTAGTCTTGCACAAAACCATAAGTAGAAGTCTAGGTCCATCAAACTGTAGAGACTCATATTAGACTTAACAGTTCTGCGCATCTTTCTATATTAATATATTGTAACTACAAGTTGCGAAAAAATATTAATATATTCATGTAAAATTGACTTTTTAAGTCTTTAAGTCTTTGCTTAGAATTGATTCTTTAATGAAAAATATGAAACATTAATAAAAAAATATGTGATATCCAACCATACAAGAGATAAGTAAGTATGTTTCTTAATGTAGATGAAGATATTAATATATTGTAACTACAAGTTACGAATTGATTATTGTAACTACAAGTTTTTTGAATCTCTGAATGAATATTATTGATTAATGTCATTCTAAGCACACCCTAAATGTGTTCTTCTTTAGATAATGAATGTACATGAGATGAACAAATACATCAGTGATTGTATAAAAGAAGAACCAGAGTATTCAACAAGTAGAATTATGAAAGTAAAACATTTCAATAGACAAAGAAACCAAGACAAGAACAATGAACATGTTCCTTTTATCTTTTGATTCAATTGAGTTAAAGTGCTAACATTTGGATTTGTTTCAGAAATCTTTTTTTGTAAATGACATAGTGAAGTTGCACAATGAACCCTGGGACAAGTTTTCAGATAAATCAATTGTTAAACATCAAGCTATTGCCTATATGGAAAGATTAAACATCAATTGAAGCAATACATGTTTATTTTCTTCAAGTAGTAAGATGCAAACAATTCACAAGAGGATAGAATTAATCATTAACAACCACGAAAGAAACAAATTCTACGGATAACCCTAATTCCATTGAAATAGTGTTTTACAGACGTTAAAGATTCAAATATGTAGAAATTCGATGGAATTCTTTCACAAAAGTCAAAACAAAGAAACAGACCTAACAACAAGAAGATTATAATAAAATAATCAGAAAGATCGTCTTCTCAAGAAACAGGGCAACCACCATTTTAAACCCTGCTGTCTCTGTGCGAGTCTCATAATAGATCTAATCAATCAAAACCTAATAAGAGATAAATAGAGAGAAGAGTAAACCTATTCATTCTCGTCAGAGATGGGGAGCTCAAGGTTATTGTCTTTTTCACTATGGCGGCGACAACAGATGACAATCGATCTAACAATAAGAGATCGAACGAGAAATTGTATGATTTTGATAATGCAGTATCATCTAGACAGAGTAATAGAGTAATGGATTTTGAAGTTCAAATGATAGAAAAATAAAAACAGAAATGATTGTTTCAAAAGAGAGAAAGATGAAGATGAAATGGATTATGATTGAATGAACCCGTCTGTATGCACAATAATTAATTCAATATTCATTAATTATATTTTATAATTGAACATCAATATTATAATTGAATGTAATTAATTTAATATTCATTAATTATATTTTTATACTTTATTTCATATTTCCACATTTACATTCACCGTAACTGTCTCTTCGATACATTTTTAAAAATGTCGAAGTTATATATCATATTTTCATAAATATAAAAATTGAAACTATATTTTCTACAAATAATGAAATCATCAAAACTGTATCTATATTTGACAAAATATAAAATCATCGAAATTATATTTCCGACAAATAATGAAACCATCAAAACTTTACATATTTCGACAAATTTTAAAAGTTGTGGAAATCATATCTCATATTTCGATAAATTGTAAATATCGTTGAAATTGTCTCTCATATTTCGATAAATTATAAAAAACGTCGAAACTATCTCATATTTGACAAAATATAAAAATCATCAAAACTATATTTTCGATAAATAATGAAACCATCGAAACTTTATTTCGACACATTGTAAAAATCATCAAAATTGTATTATCATATTTCGACAAATTTTAAAAATCGTCGAAATTATATCTCATATTTCGACTAATTGTGAAAATCGTCGAAACTGTATCTCATATTTCGATAAATTATAAAAAACGTCGAAACTATATCTCATATTTCAACAAATTGTAAAAATCATCGAAATTATATCTCATATTTCGATGAATTATAAAAATCGTCGAAACTATATATCATATTTCGACAAATTTTAAAAATCGTCGAAACTGTGTCTCATATTTTGACAAATTGTAAATATAGTCGAAGTTGTATCTCATATTTTGACAAAATATAAAAATTATCGAAATTATATCTCATATTTCGACGAAACAAAATCGTGATAACATTTACTAGTGATTTCATTGAATAATTTGTTGAAGTATTTTGACGTAATTTCCATCTAATCGATTTCAATAAATTTATAGATAAAAATTACTATCGAAATATTTTGTAACAATATTTTCCATCATAATATTTTTTGTTATGAATTATAATACTTGTCATGAAATAAATTGTAAATTTTGTCACTATTTTTTTACATATATTTTTATCGCTTAATAGCTTAATAACATCGTAAAACTAATATTTTTTTACTTATAAGTCATGAATCAAAAATTAAATAAGAAAGAACAACAAAATTCATAAGTTGTTAAAAATTTTTAAAAAAATAAGAATTTAAGAACTAACAAAAATAAAAATTGATAAAAAAGAAAGATAAAATAAAATAAACAGAAACTAATATAAAAATAATAAAAAATTTAAAAATAAAATAAATTTAAATGATTTAATTAATGAAAAAGAAAGAAAGACAAAATATATTAATATTTAATTAATAAATATATAAATTAAAAAATAAAAATTAACTAGAATCTATATGAGCTATATTTTTGATAATACGTATGTTTAAATAATATTTTATTAATACATAAATTAGTTATAAAAATACATACATTTAAGTTAGTTTTTTTTCTTTATATTATATATTATAAATTAAAATAATAAACATATAAAAGTATAATAATATTAATATTTTTTATTAATATTTGAATATATATATATATATTTATATATAAAAGAATAATAAATAGTTTTAAAATATTAATAAAAAAAAGAATTGATACATATATTTTATTTTACAATATTTTAAATAATTGATACCTGTTTTATTTTAATAATTGATATTATTATTAAAAAAATAATTATTTTAAAAAATATGATTAAATAAAAAACTGAAATAAAAAATATATTCAATAAAAATAAATTATAATTTAAAAAAAATAAAATAAAACAGAAATCATATTTAATTATTTTTTTTAACTTTTAAATTTAATTAGGGATTTATTTTATACTTATTTAATAATAATATAAACAAAATTAGACATTATGTATTTAGGGATTAACAGGAGAAATGGTGCAAAGTTCAAGAAAAAATTAATTACCCCTTATTATTATAACTAATATTAAAATGTATATACACCCCAATTTGAAAGTATACATTTTTGGAGTGATAGGGGAAATTTGGGAGAGGGAACAGGGGAGAGGGCATGTGTCACTATATCACTAGTTGAAAAAATGATAAAGGGTAAAGGGAGAGGGAGTGAATCTGATGTCCCTTCTTATGTATAATTAGTTGTGCCATTTTAAAACGGTGTCGTAATTTTATATATAAAAAAAATTAATGCTGCCCAGGAGACCCTGTTGTCCGACCCCATCTCTCTTCCCTTTCACTATAAAACAATCTCTCTAATTTCTTCACACTAACATATACAGTTAGGATTTTCCAAAATCTCCAAGATCGTCGTCTTCGTCTCAAATCATCTTCTATACGTTCTACTCTCTCACGACCTGTGAAGCTAGGGTTTGTCCTCTCAACATTCGTCTTCATCTTCATCTGCTCAACATTCGTCTTCGTCTGTCGAACGTTTATCCGCCCACCATTATCTATTATGCTCTATTGCGGCATGAGATTCCTGAAATACTATACGTATTTGTTTGGATTCAAATTTAACATTTGTTTTGAATATACTTATTATTACACATCAAGAACTCAATCCAAACAACATTGCAGTATAACTTAAATTTAACATAGATTACAGTTTAAGTTTAAGTTTAAATATTCTTCAATTGTCTAAACTAGGTATTACTCATTAGAGTTATAAAAATTAACCCCCAGCCACTTTTAAGTTATGAATCAGTAAACTATTTCTTAAATTTCTTTGTTCAAATGAAGCATTTGACCTGATACATTCTCATAATATGTATATGAGACATAGTCGTACTTCATTTATTTGATAAATATGTTACCTTAAGGCGTATAGATCTAATTTAGGTAATTGTTATATGCTTAATTACTTGGTTTAGGAATATCATATATTTATATGATTAATTATTTCAGCCTTTTGGTGATATAGAAGAGGATATATATTTAAGTTTTATAACTCTAATCAGTAATACTTAGTTTAGACAATTGGAGAATATTTAAACTTAAACTTAAACTGTAATCTATGTTAAATTTAAGTCATACTGCAATGTTGTTTGGATTGAGTTCTTGATGTGTAATAATAAGTATATTCAAAACAAATGTTAAATTTGAATCCAAACAAATACCTATAGTATTTTAGGAATCACATGCCACAATAGAGCACAATAGATAACGGTGGGCGGATAAACGACCGACAGACGAAGACGAATGTTGAGCAGATGAAGATGAAAACAAATGTTGAGAGGACAAACCCTAACTTCACAGGTCGCGAGAGAGTAGAACCGTAGAGAAAATGATTTGAGACGAAGATGAGCATCTTGGAGATTTTGAAAAACCCTAACTTGGAGCTTCTCTAACGTGCATCTATTATGTGAAGAAATGATGAGAGATTGTTTTTAGAGGGGGGAGAAACTTATGGGTCGGAGTAGGGCCTCCCGGGAAGCATTAATTTTTTTTATATAAAATTATGACGCCGTTTTAAAATGGCACAGCTAATTATACATAAGAAGGGACAGCAGATCCGGGCCCAAGGAGAGAGAGAAGAAAGAGAAATTTTGTTATTTTTTTGGTCAATTAAATTGCGTCATGTCATTCCCTTTAAAATTCTCTTTCCCAAATTCCCTTCTCCAATCATTTCTCGTATATATTTATATATACTTTCCATAAAGAATGAATAAAAGTATATATATGTAAGGCTCACTATTACTAAAACAATCTTTTTCAACTTTGGATTCTTGTAACTATTTAAATAATAATTTATATTATTTTTATTTTGAAGTAAAAAGTGATATATATCTATAATGTAGTGGTGATGAGACTGGACAAGATTATGTGGTCCAACCAACCTCAAACTCTTTTTTCTAAAATCTATTTACTCTATAACGCTAATATATATATATATTGAAAATTAATGTTATTATAATTTTTTAAATTGTGATACATTTGAATCATAGAAGTGGTGATTCTATTTAGAGAAGAAAATGTTCTCATATTATTTGCATTAGAGCATTATTTGCATTAGAGCATCTATAACGGGCACATAAATCTCATTATGCGTGCCCTTTTTTCCTCCAACTAGACGCCATTTGTAAACGCAAAATGCGTTTAGATGCCTCTCTTCTCCGACCAACGTATATTTGCGTTGGCACTATTCATTCCCTATTTTAACTATTTTTTCAAAATGGTCTTTAATCTTTTTATTTTATATATATATATCCTTAGACCATCTTCAACCCACAAACCCATTCTCAAACCCAAAATGCAATAAACGTTACATCAAACAGTAATTTATCTCCGACCAAAAAACTCATTTCCAAACCCAAAAAAAATATTCTTAGAATATTCCTTTTTTACACTAACTTTTTAATCTTTTTTAATATTATCTATATATTTATCAACTTCACATATTTAACTCCAATATTTTCTTATTCATTTAATAAAATTAATTATATATCAATAATTCATACATAATAAAAATAATTAATTAATATATTTAAATAAACAAAACATAATATATTAAAACAAACATTATTAATAGAAAATAATAAATTTATATGTTTATTCGTAACTATAAAATAAATTATAAAATATAAATAAATTACATAAAATTTTAAATATAATATAATTTAATGATTTAACTGTACATTTAAAAATATTATAACTTTTATCTTAAAAAGAAAAAAAAAATAAGTTTAAAGCTTAATTTTTATTATAGATATATAAGGTTATATAAAAAAATAAAAATAAATAGATTGAGGGCCATTTTGAAAAAATGGCCAAAATTGGGGAATGAACCTCTGGAGGTAAGGATGGCAATGGGGCGGTTCGGGGCGGGGAATGCATTTACCATCCCCGCACCATTTTTATTTCGGGGATTTTTTTAATACCATCCCCGCCCCGTTCGGTTTTTTTCGGTTTCGGGGAATCCCCGCGGGGCACCGTTAATAAAATATATATTTTTTAAATAATAAAATTATCAAATAAAATTATATAAATGGATTTTTTAATATAATATATATTGTAATATATTGAAATTTTAAATTATTATAAAGAAGTAAACTTATTATTCTTATAAAATATAATGAATAAATAAATATATTGATGATTTAACTATATTTATAGTGTTCGGGGCATAATCGGGGGTGAAATCGGGGCGGATCGGGGAAGATCGGGGCGGGGGACACAAATACCATCCCCGCCCCATTCTCGTTCGGTTTCGGGGAAAAACCATCCCAAACGGGACAATTCGGTTCGGTTTTCGCGGGGCGGTTTCAAATTGTCATCCTTATCTGGAGGAGAGAGACATCCTAATGCATTTAGAGATAAAAGGGCACGCGTAATGGGATTTGCGTGCCAGTTAGAGATGCTCTTATATATTTATAAT